>NC_041398.2:168539913-168712413 GCF_900747795.2 Erpetoichthys calabaricus
TACATGCATAAATGTATACATTTTTTGGTGTACCTACCCAAGAACACGCGACATGACCCGGCAGTTAAAAATTTATCGCTCCAGCAATTTTAACTCTGTTACAAAGTCATCTAATATGGTATTGCAAACGGCAGCGGGAGCGTTTCTATAAACTCAATTTAAACTTACTGTTTACACCGTGCTTTGAAGATGCATAGTATGCGACACGTGTTTCGCCGTAATTGTGGGCTCATTAGGAGTACACAGTCACTGCACTCCCTTACTGGAATCGATCCTCGGACGTAGAGGCGAAGCCCCTAACGTTGTGCTACGGCGTGTGGTTCGTTCATTTGACAGCATGTAGATCGGGGTAATTACATTGCAGGCATTCGTAGTCTGATTCACAATCTGATTGTATGGGTGGTTACCTACCAGGTAACACTTGTGGTTGGTGAGCAAGTCGGCTAACTTCTGCCACGGTGCCCTCTTTCAGTTGTGAGAAGCAGATCATACAATGGTTGAAATAGTTTAATATATATAGCAAAATCACCGCGCTTCGCAGGGGCGAATATGGTATTGCAAACGGCAGCGTTTCTATAAACTTAATTTGAAGTTACGGTTTATACCGTGCTTTGTTTCATATTCTTTTCCTACTTTATCAATTGTGTAATGTGTTTTTTGAACAGGTTTGATTCATGGAAGTGATCACTCCTGCTGCGTTCAGTCACTTCACGTGAGCCGCTCTCTTGTGTGATGTTGCGATGTCCACGGGTTTATTTAATGTTAGCTAAGACCCGGCAGTTAAAAGTTTCTCGCTACAGCAATTTTAACTCTGTTACAAAGTGATGCAAACTCTCGTTTATACCTCGTGTCTTCTCATTAAACTTGTATCTCGCGAATATGGCATTGCAAACGGCAGCGGGAGCGTTTCTATAAAGTTAATTTAAGGTTAGGTTTATACCGTGCTTTTTTATACCTCGTGTCTTCTCATTAAACTTGTATCTCGCGAATATGGTATTGCAAACGGCAGCGGGAGCGTTTCTATAAAGTAAATTTAGACTTACAGTTTACACCGTGCTTTTTTATACCTCGTGTCTTATGAAGATGCTTGTATGCGTCACTCACTCGCTTCTTATTGTTTCGCTGCCTTGTCAATTGTGTAATGAGTGTTTTCTTCAGCGCTCTTTGGGGCTCCTCCTTCTTTTCTACGTACTGAGTTCACAGTCAGTTCACGTGATTACGTGGGAGGCGTGATGACGCGACACGCAACTCAGTCTCCTACGGCCATCTTGCTGCCTTCCATTACAGTATATGGACAAAAAAGAGGTTCCAGTTATGACCATTACGCGTATAATTTTGAAATGAAACCTGCCTAACTTTTGTAAGTAAGCTGTAAGGAATGAGCCTGCCAAATTTCAGCCTTCCACCTACACGGGAAGTTGGACAATTAGTGATGAGTCAGTCAGTCAGTCAGTGAGTGAGTGAGTGAGTCAGTCAGTCAGTGAGGGCTTTGCCTTTTATTGTTATAGATTCTTCCCTTTACATAGTATTTCCAGTGCCAGTAAGCTGCCACACAAACCCAAAGCAAAATAGATCCACCCACATTTTTAACAGTTGGCAAGGTGTCCATTTCTTTAAATGGTACTCTTTTTATATGAAAAACAAACCATTTGTGGTTGCGGCTAAAGAGTTCAATTTTAACTGTTATCTTGTCCATAGCATTTGGTTCATAAATTTCTCTGTCTTAGGCACATGTTTTTGCATATTGAACTTTTTTCTGTGATGTGATCGCAGGTAAGGATTCCTTCAGATGGCTCTTCCATGAAGGCCATGATCGTGTAACACTGTACTGTAGAACAGTGCTTCACCACTCCATTTTCAGCTAAGCCCTTTGAGGTCATTTGGTGGTTTTACCTTCCTGCAGTTTATAGTAGAAGAGTCATTCAGTCAGTTTTCTTGATCTTCCAGATCATTTTTTGACCTCCACAGTTCCCATTCAGTGCCATTTCTACATGACATTCACCTTGTTCTGTAGTCATCAACTAATTTAAATTTTCAGATTCTCTGTCACCTGCCTCGAAGAGCTCATGGTTTTTGAGTGGTGTGCAGTGTTTCAAAAGTCAAAGGATTTATTAGGCTCTGGAATTGGCATTAGCTGACAATTCCTATTCACAACTCTTGACCAGACTAACGGCTAATGAGCTAAGCCAGACAAGACTAAGAACTTAACCAGTTCTGAAACCTTACAAGTGAAAAAGTGTGCACAAACATTTGCACATGTCACATTTACGCTCTTCTTTTATTACATTTTGTAGTTCATCAGATAAATAACGAAGAAAACATTCTCAAAAAAAAAATCACTGTTCTATTTTGTTTGTTGTCAAAGTTATATTTGCTATTTTTTACTTCACATGTCAACAAAATGTGTAATTTGTCCAAACTTTTGCATTGAACTGTACTTAAGATTGTCCAATTAATCGCAGGGTGGGGCTTTATGGAACACTGAATGCAGAGTGGAGATGGAGGAGGAAGAGAGGTTGGAAGATTTGTGGAAAAGGTACAGGTTGCAAGAAAACGGTTATTGTGTGGCACTGATGTTGAGGAGGACCACTTCATCTAATTGGAAAATTGACTTACTGTACATTATCTCAGAAAGGTACAAGAGGAATAAGATTTGCTGTTTCCCATTGTTTATCTTGTGAATTTTTGTTACTTCTTTTGTTGATTCCTCAGTTGTGTCATTTATTTATAATAAAACACTATGTTTGGATCAGCTGGCTTGCTGTAACAACTAAAACAGTACCATAATTCAGCCAAATGTTTGAAATGAGACTAGCAATGATAAGATATTGGGGAATTCTCAGCTAGACAGTATCATATGTCTAATCTAAACTATATCACTAGCTGCATTCTTTGAAGTATGAAAGATAGAATATTATATGGTGTCATTCAATTAATGTTCATGAGTTAATGCCATCATCTTACGCAATGAGTGAGATTTAAATAGCTATGCATTTGAAAGTGGGTTACAAATTCAAGGGAATAGATCCATATGGGGTACATGTAAAAAGCACATAATTAGTTTTTTCACAATAAATCCTGTTTTTGTGTATTTATCAGGCCATAGCACTGATCTTAAACAACAAAAAGTATCCTCTTTTGGTAATGCAAACAAAATCAAATAGAAGATGCAACTCTTCCCAGAGCGTCTCAGGACTGCTCTGCTCAAGCTTTCTACTCTCCTAGTCTTATCCTGGACCTACAGATGAACTCTCTTTACTTGATCTATTTGTTATTATTTGTAATTGTCTAATTGTAACATCAAATAAGCTGTGATGGACTAGTGACCTTTATAGGGTTGTGTCATGCCTGACACCAAATATTGCTTGGATAGGCTCTGTACCACTGACTCTGAACCAGTTTAAGTGATTTTCAAATTGTTGTGTTATATTTTATTAAAACTCTGCCTTAAAAAAAGACTGATGCATATCTAACTATATAAAAGGAGCCATTAGACAATTTCAAATGATCATGAAACAGAAGAAAAAACAAATCCTTCAGATTCTAAAAACATACTGAAATGCTCACTTCAAGTAACACAAAATTACATGTCAATTTTAGCAAAATAAGACCATGCTAAATAAACACTTGACGCTACATATTATGCCACAAACTAATTGGGAATAACCTTGAGCACCTGAAAATTGTTTCAGTTTTAGTAAATTCTCCTTTCCTACTTTATAGATATTTCACTATAATACAAGTAGAAGGTGATCAGAAACCTCAGAAAAAATTACGTCCACTGTTAATATTTTCAGTTTCTAACCTTTTTCAGCTTTTGTTCAAATCAAATTAATGCTTTGGATCTGCTGTACTTCGCTGATTTACTCTTAATAAACAAAACTGATGAAAAAGTTATTTTTTTAAAGGACACAAAACACACATCTGGTTTTCCATTCTGCACTGCATGTCATCTGCAAATTCAAACAAAGACTTTGCTCCTATGTGCAAACTGTTCATTGAAATAGTAAACTTGACAAAAACAGAAAAATTGCTCTCTTACCAAAAAGCAGCAGCAGATTAAAGACTGACCAAGGTCACATCTTGTACAATTGAGCATAATCCCTCCAAGATAAAATAATTATGTTAAAAAGCCAGGTTTATCAGTTTTATCTCTATTCACCAATACATCAAAACCAGAATCACATTCCACCCTAAAAGAATTCAATCATTCTAATTAGTTACTATTCTTGTTTCAATAACGAAACCAAAAGAAATAAAAAATTAGCCATCAGAATCTACAGATTGCTGCTTATAACACATTCATTCCTGATGGCCTCCTCTGTGACTATGCAGGCCTACCTCATTCCATTATGAAGGTATAAAAATAGATATAAGCAGATCATTTTAAAGAGGATTCAGCTGCCATTTGCACCAGCAAACCAAATTCCTGGCTCACACTGACCAATTCTGTTTCCAACAACATCAGTATTGAACAATTTTTATGCATTACAATCGTTGATGTTAGCTTTTCTTTATCATTTGTTAGCATGCTATTAATCAAAAGCCCACATTAAACCAGGGTAAACATGCTGTGCTTACATTGCAAACCACATCAGTTCACAGAGGGTATGAGATTACAAATAATGAGCAGGGCACGAACAGGGAAAAGACAGCATTGTCTCCTAACAAAACAAAACCTTGGCTAGAAAGAAAAAGGACAGTCTCATTTCCAGATAGAAGATTTTTTTAAAAATCTAATATATATAATCAAGCGGATGCATTCACATTTTTCCATAAATAGAAATTAAAAGAAGTAATGTAAATGCAAGTAACACTTAGCAACACTGCCTCACATCACCTGGCAAAAACCTTTTCTGTAACATGTATAAAATATCTATGCCCAGGGGTAAATACCTTGTAAAATTAAAGATTTTCCATTTAATCTGTCTTTAAGTACAAGACAAAAGACACTTAAATAGGGTACATCTCAAGTGAGAATATACTTAAGTCATTTAAATTGTAAAAGAGTTAACAGCACATCTCTGAACATATCCTCTTTGAACATATCCTCTCACAGAAAAATGTAAGTGATTCTGGCAGCAACTGAGAATTGACCGAAAGCTTTTTGTATGCTAACAGTGGAGAGTTAGTGAGAGCTTGTCTGGTGCTCATGAAGAAATTGTCAAGCTTCAATTAATTATTTGTTAACTCTTCAGTTTAGGTACTGCAAAAATGCATCTAGTTCTTTGGATCTTCATAACACTTAAAAAGCATCAGTACTACTAACAAAATTTTACCTCAGAGTGGAGTGAGGTGGCTTAGCTGCGACACATTTCTCTTGATATTACATAATTATTATAAGACCTGTGAATCCTTCTTATTAATAAGCAATTTCACCAACATGTCAATATGCCACACTGCACCGAGATGAATAATCTATCTACTGATGTTTTATAAGTGTTATGAAGACCAAAATAAGCCTTTAAGGTCTCGTGTTACATTCATAGCAAATGAGCAACTGATGTATTTTTATAGTATCTAAACTAAAGTGTTACCAATCATTTTGTTATTTTCATTTACTGGTGTGATTAGAAGTAGTTTGTCAAGCAGTGTAATGTGCTTCGGAGATTCTTCTATGGAATCTGACTATGATTTACGTGGCAAAAGAAGACTTTTGTCTTTTCCTAGGAGCATGCTGCACTAAATGACAAAAGTAATTTTTACATTAAATTCACTGAATATGAAAGTAACTAACAATACAGTCTATGTAGCATGACATTCATGTTTAGGAAAACAGTAAAAACATCTGTTTTAATTATTGAGCAAGGAAATGTCAAAGTTTTAAAGGGTTCCTTCAATGCTGAACTTCACAATCCTACTTTTAATCATCCATTAACATTTATGGATCAGTGTGACTTGAAATAACCAAAATGATTTGAAACTGGACTTTTTTAAAATTTCTTATTACATATCTAAAATAGTTTTTAATAGAATATACAGATGATATAAATATTTGTGTAGTGTTGAGATTCAAGGCAGCTCTCTTGAATTAATTACAAGTACTGAATTAGGCTGGGAAATCATGGCTAAAAATGGCAGCTTTCTTGAGGATATACAGTGCATCCGGAAAGTATTCACAGCACATCACTTTTTCCACATTTTGCTATGTTACAGCCTTATTCCAAAATGGATTAAATTCATTTACTTCCTCAGAATTCTACACACAACACCACATAATGACAATGTGAAAAAAGTTTACTTCAGATTTTTGCAAATTTATTAAAACTAAAAAAATTGAGAAAGCACATGTACATAAGTATTCACAGCCTTTTCCATGAAGCTCAAAATTGAGCTCAGGTGCATCCTGTTTCCCCTGATCATCCTTGAGATGTTTCTGCAGCTTAATTGGAGTCCACCTGTGGTAAATTCAGTTGATTGGACATGATTTGGAAAGGCACACACCTGTCTATATAAGGTCCCACAGTTGACAGTTCATGTCAGAGCACAAACCAAGCATGAAGTCAAGTGGAATTGTCTGTAGACCTCTGAGGCAGGATTGTCTTGAGGCACAAATCTGGGGAAGGTTACAGAAAAATTTCTGCTGCTTTGAAGGTCCCAATGAGCACAGTGGCCTCCATCATCCGGAAGTGGAAGAAGTTCAAAACCACCAGGACTCTTCCTAGAGCTGGCCGGCCATCTAAACTGAGCGATCGGGGGAGAAGGGCCTTAGTCAGGGAGGTGACCAAGAACCCGATGGTCACTCTGTCCAAGCTCCAAAGGTCCTCTGTGGAGAGAGGAGAACTTTCCAGAAGGACAACCATCTCTGCATCAATCCACCAATCAGGCCTGTATGGTAGAGTGGCCAGACGGAAGCCACTCCTTAGTAAAAGGCACATGGCAGCCAGCCTGGAGTTTGCAAAAGGCACCTGAAGGACTCACACACCATGAGAAAGAAAATTCTCTGGTCTGATGAGACAAAGATTGAACTCTTTGGTGTGAATGCCAGGCGTCACATTTGGAGGAACCCAGGCACTGCTCATCACCAGGCCAATACCATCACTACAGTGAAGCATGGTGGTAGCAGCATCATGCTGTGGGGATGTTTTCAGCGGCAGGAACTGGGAGACTAGTCAGGATAAAGGGAAAGATGACTGCAGCAATGTACAGAGACATCCTGGATGAAAACCTGCTCTAGAGCGCTCTTGACCGCAGACTGGGGCGACGGTTCATCCTTCAGCAGGACAACCACCCTAAGCACACAGCCAAGATATCAAAGGAGTGGCTTCAGGACAACTCTGTGAATGTCCTTGAGTGGCCCAGCCAGAGCCCAGACTTGAATCCGATTCAACATCTCTGGAGAGATCTTAAAATGGCTGTGCACCGATGCTTCCTATCCAACCTGAAGGAGCTTGAGAGGTGCTGCAAAGAGGAATGGGCGAAACTGGCCAAGGATAGGTGTGCCAAGCTTGTGGCATCATATTCAGAAAGACTTGAGGCTGTAAAAGCTGCCAAAGGTGCATCGACAAAGTATTGAGCAAAGGCTGTGAATACTTATGTACATGTGATTTCTCAGTTTTTTTTATTTTTAATACATTTGCAAAAACCTCAAGTAAACTTTTTTCACGTTGTCATTATGGGGTGTTGTGTGTAGAATTCTGAGGAAAAAAATGAATTTAATCTATTTTGGAATAAGGCTGTAACATAACAAAAAGTGGAAAAAGTGATGCGCTGTGAATACTTTCCGGATGCACTGTACCGCTTTCTTAAAAGAATGACCCACCAAATCTACATAGTTTCAGAAAAAATGTCCCATTCCACATAATCAGAGACCTATCCAAGCTTATTCTACAACATTTCATTAGTCTTGACAATAGCCACTTTATATGGTCATTTATCCTGATGTGCCATAGAACAGGGGTCGCCAACTCCAGTCCTGGGGGACCACTGTGGTTGCCGGTTTTCATTCGAACCCTTTTCTTAATTGGTGACCAGTTTTTGCTGCTAATTAACACCTTTTCCTTTCATTTTAATTGACTTGTTTGTTTAAGATTTGTTCCCCTGAATTTCTTCATTTCTTTCCTTAAATTGCACCCAAACAGAAATGAAATGTGAAGTGAGTGAGTCAACAGAAGACCTACTAACTCAGGGCCTGAAACTCCAACCAATTTCACTCTAACCAGCTGCTTAATGAGGTGCCAATTCTTGTCGTTAATTAAACCTGTTCTTTAATTCCATGGCTTGTTTCTGCTCTCATTGTGCAATAGCAGACATTTCTGAAATTGTTGATTTTCTTTTTTCTAAGAGCACTGTTCAAATGTTTTGTGGACCTGAGCAGATCAACATTCCTGAGACCTTCATCTTTCTTTATTTTCAGACAGTGTGTGATGGATACCAGTTGTTTTGGCTCATTTTGTATCTCATTATTGTTTGGCTGCTAATTAAGGAAAAAGAAACAATTAAGAGGTCTGAGTCTTAATTAGCAAGTCATTAAAATGAATTCAATAGAAGTTAATTAACAGCAAAAACAGGTAACTCATTAAGAAAAGGGTTAGAATGAAAACCTGCACCCACGGTGGTCCTCCAGGACCGGAGTTGGCGACCCCTGCCAAAGAAGAAACTAAGCTGCTCAACCTATTCTTAAATGCACTTTACAGAAATTCCATGTATTCAATGACGACTAAATTCCAATTTCATCTTTGATAGTCATGCAAACATTCTGACTCTGCATGAAGCAAGCTTAAGACTAAAACTTTCATTAACAGCTATGGACAAGTATATCCATGTACACACTCAGAGAGCTATAATAATAAAAAAAATGTATTCAATGGATTTGACATATCTATTTGAAATTACATCTAAAGAAAGTTTAAAATTACATCCTGCTCAGTTTGAGATTCAATATCTAACAGAAGATACCAAATGCATTTCAAGATTTTTCAAAATAAGTTCCCATGTATACTGCTAAAAAAATGAAGGGAACACTTAATCACCACAGTCTAACAGCAAGTCAATTAAGCTTCAGGGAAATCAGTCTGTCCAGTTAGGAAGCATAAGTGATTGTGAATCAACTTCACCTGCTTTGGTGTAAATGAAAGTGACAACATGTGCACTGGAAAGGCAACAACAAGACACCAACCAGAAAGGGAATGGTTTTGCAGGTAGTGGCCACAGCTAATTTCTCTCTCCTTATCCTTCCTGACAGATTCTTCTCTAGTGTTATGTTTTGCTATTGTCCTTGTCACTACTGGTAGCATGAGACAGTATCTAGAGCTGATACAGGTTGCACAAGTAGTCCAGCTTCTTTAGGATGATACATCCATATGTGCCGTCACAAAACGTTTTGCTGTGTCTCCCAGCACAGTTTCAAGAGCAAGACACAGCACAGTTTCAAGCGCATGAGGAAGATGCCATGAGACAGACCATTACACGATGAGAGCTACACAGTGCCACAGAAGCTCAACCTAGCAGCAAGAGGAGAGAGCGCTGCCAGAACCCTACAAAATGACTTCCACCTGGCTACTGGTGTGCATGTTTCTGACCAGACTGTCAGAAACAGACTCCATGAGGCCCGATGTTCTCTAGTGGGACTTGTGCTCACACCCCATTACTGTGTCACATTACCACAACTGTCAGCTCCACAATCGGCACCCAGTTATCTTCACAGAGCAGGTTCACATTGAGCACATGTAACAGACATGAAAGAGTCTGGAAATGCTGTGGTAAACATTATACTGCCTGCAGTATCATCCAGCATGACCAGTTTGGCAATGGATCAGTGTTGGTCTGGGGAGGCATACCATTGAGGGTCACACAGACCTCCATGTGCTAGGCTATGGCACCCTGACTACTATGAAGTCCTCAGAGCCATTGTCACACTTTATGCTGATGCATTGGGCCCTCAGTTGCAAGATAGTGTCTGGCCTCATCTGGCAAGAATGTTTAAGCAGTTCCTGTCTCATCAGGAGCATGTCCAGACATGGTCAGGAGTGCATACAGGAGTGTGGCAGCAATACATACTACTGAGTCATACTAGGAGTTGCTGTGATGAAATTCACTTAAGTTGGATCAGCCAGTGATTTCCATTTTTGGCTTTGATTTTCAGTGTGATGTTGAATCTAGCCCTCAGTGGGTTGGCGATTTTGGTTTCCATTGACCATTGTTACTTCATTTTGTTCTCAACAAATTACACAGTATTACTCAATAAAGTTTTTCCACTTGAATATTTTGTTCATTGAGATACAATGTGTGATTTAAGTGTTCCCTTAATTTTTTGGGCAGTGAATATTAAATATGTTGTGACACATGAGTCATTGTCTTGCACACCAAAAACGAGGCTGAGCCTCAGTCCTTTGGCAAAACCGGCTTTACTTTACTTGAAAAGCGCCTTGAGCATAGGAAAAGTGCTATATAAATAAAATGTATTATTATTATTATTATTATTAAACCAGAACAGCACAGTTATTTATTATAGAGGGATCAACCATTCTTCCATAGGCAGACACAGCAAACAGTCAGGGTCGGGGCGAGGTCAGTGGCCACATTATACTGTTCCCTGCATTAATAATGTTCCTTGCATCACCCATCGGCAACAGGCACTTATAGTGCTACTGCAATGAGCTCGTAGTTGTTTCGGCAATATTCTGCGGCACTGCAAACCTGTGGTTGCCTTAGCATGTCGTCCCGTCCCGTTTAGGGTCCAAAAAGAGTTCAGAAACCTCACAATATAGAGATTACCTTAAACAACCTTGTGTGTTTCTTTTTGGTAAACCTAAATGTAGTTCATGATTCCTGTAAAACATCTTTTTTTTTTTTTAATCTCTGGAAATGCGTTTGAGATCTCAAAATAGTACAAGTATTATTTCAAGATCTCAAAACATAATCAAAATATCTTAAAATGAATTTCAGATAAATTAAACATTGAAACCTGTTTGAGATACTATCTATAAAACAGGGTTATTACTTCAAGGTATGTAAAGATCATTATTAGGTAACTAAAATACAATTAGATACCTCAAATGTATTTCCAGATACCTAAAAATTGCTTCTTGTCCATTCTTAAGCTTCTTACATGAGTTTTGATGCATCTTAAAACAGTCAAGAATTTTGCATAAGGTGACTAAAACATCTCAAAAGGAGTTTTGAACATCTGTAAAGCTGAACTGTATTTTTAAGATATCTGAAATTAATTTTGAGATTTCTCTAAATGCTAGTTTAGATTGCCATTGTGTCAGAGGCGAAAAGCAAAGTATTCATTAAGTTTTTCTGAATTTGGAAGGTACTAGGAGGACTGCTGTGCAGATTTTTGTTGGTGTTCTGAGCCTAGACTATTAATGTCACTGAAGTAAAACATTTTATACTATAATAATCACCAATAAAAATTAAGTTTAAATTTCTCGCAATTTTAATAAGTCTAATTTGTTTTAAGCATCAAAAAAACACTCAGCTTTTGTATGTTGACTGGGTTGAAGCTTTTCATCTATGACAATGGATAGCCAACAAGGCCACAACAAGCTGCTCCTCTGCCAACTCTCATTCAAGGGCCACGAATAATCCAGAGTATTCCCTGTTTAGGTTTGGGAGACTGAATTTTATCTTAACCACCACAAAGACAAAATTTACTTACCATATACTTATACATATTCGTATACTTTTTTAATAAGTGAAAATATCTTTAAAAGAACATATATATATATTTTAGGAAATCACTTCTTGGTTAAAGGAAGTGTTTGCCTTTTGTCTACCTCAAAAGTCCCAATAGAATGAGAATATAATAAGTACGTGCTGTCACACACGTGCGAGTAGGAGGCAGCTGAAGGGCTTATATAATCGTAACAACTTATCCGACCAGGGGGGGCGGAGGGGTGTACTGACTCTCTTTCTCAGTTCCCTGCAGACTGTTCCCGGGAAATCCCGCCAGGTGCCAAAGCCCAGAAGAAGACACTTCCGGTCCCGGCCCCGAAGGTGATATCACTTCCGGTCAAATCTCCATAAAAGCTGCTCCCCTTCCTCTGGTGATCAGTTCCGTCTTGGACTCAGTAGTGTAAACTACCCAGTGCTAACTTTTTGACACAACTACTTTTAGCAGCCAGGATTATAATATACGGGTGGCTGCCCCAAACCTTCTAGAGATATCTGGAGTCTCTTATTGTGACAGTGTGAAATTAATACATTTACGACATCTATCCACTGTAAGTTGACTAACAATTGTAAAAAGTATTAGTCACACAACCATAAAGGACAACATTCAATTGAACACAAATCTGTTATTTAATAAAATAATTTTTCTTGTTATAGGATTGCACTGCATTAATTGGAAATGCATTTCAAAGGATAAGCTTGGCACTTTTTAAGTTCACAACCACAATACAGTAATCCCTCACTTATTGCGGGAGATAGGTTCCAAGGCCGACCGCGATAACTGAATTTCCGCGAAGTAGGGACACTATATTTATTTAATTATTTAACGTGTATTTGGATGTTTTTAAACCCTCCCTGTATTGTTTACAACCCACCATTTACTCTATTAAAAATAGGGACAACTGCTAAGCAATATGAAATCGGTAGATAAGTTTACACTTACTGTATAGCGAAGTACACGTAGCAGCTTGTAGGCGGTCATGACGTCGTCGACCTTGTTGCAAAGATTCCATCCAGACTACTGCCTTATCACGTCCACTTGCAACTCGTTTTGCACCCTGGTTAAAGGACACTGCAGCCGTAGATCTTATATGCTTTTCCTCCTTTTTAAATAAAAAGAATCGATGTCCTGCAGCAGTGTAGCTGTTCCCTTCCTTCAACATATCCAAAACTTTTACCTTTTCTGCAATCATTTGCATCTTCTGTTGGTGCTTGGACACGGCCCCTGAAGCATTAGCACGTTAATGATGAAGGAGTGAGATGAGACTTCCTGGTTAATGCAACACTCCGTCGCTGAGCCAATCAGCAGCACACAGGAACTTAACTGCGTGCTCTGATTGGGTAGCTTCTCAGCCATCCGCCAATAGCATCTCTTGTATGAAATCAACTGGGCAAACCAACTGAGGAAGCAAGTAAAAAGACCCATTGTCCGCAGAAACCCGCGAAGCAGCGAAAAATCCGTGTTATGTATTTAGATATGCTTACATATAAAATCCGCAAAGTCGTGAATCCGCGAAAAGTGAACCGCGAAATAGCGAGGGTTTACTGTATATAATAGTTTGTCACATGAAATTGCATTCTAAACTGAATCATATTTTATAATTTAAAAAATAAACTAACCATACTCCAGATTGTCAATGTTATAAAAAGCCTACTAACTGCCTATTTTGAAGCCAAAAATATTGAGTATTATTCTGCATCTTGAGATTACACACATATTGCAAAACAGTGTATCCATGTCATTTTAAGAAGGGCAAAGGCAAAAGCAGCAAACCACTACTGTGAGATTCTACCATTTTAAAAACAGTCTGGCTTTGTACCTCACTTTGTCAATTTATTCTATCTGCACTGCACCCCATTCAGGGTTGTGGACTCGCTTTGGAAAGTCATCTCCAATTGCATTTATTGACTTTATATTGATACTCACATGTAAAATACTGTCTCAGTTCTGTAGACAACTAGCCAATAATAACCAAAAGGTCACACTATCACTTTTATTTGGAGGCTATTTTCTTTATTTCACATAGTCACTTTCTGCTGTCACTGGACTGATAATGCACATATGTGTTTCAGTGAAAGAATATACTGAACTTGCGGGTAGCATGTAATCAAGTTAATTGAGCGCTTTGAGTAGTGAGAAAAGCGCTATATAAATGCAAAGAATTATTAATCAAATCATAAACTGAACAGACAGTAAAGGTATAAGTTCTTCCACACTTATGCAGGGCAGGGTCACAGAGCCTATCCCAACAAGATGCATTTCAGGAAAAATGCCCAGGCAGCCTGTCCATTGCAATTCTAGGGCCATTTTAGTGGTCATCCTAACTTGCGTGTGTTTTAACTGTGGACTGTAGGACATAACCAGAGCATCAGGGAAGAACATGCAGAGTTTACGCAGGAAACACTTGGGACATAAACCCTATTTTCCTTCAGTGTGAAACAGCAGCACTACCACTGTGCTGCCCAAGAATAATAAAAACAATAAAATTAACAACAATAATAGCTGTTCTCAACATCTTCCATCACTGAATCTTTCATATATTTTTCTTCACTATGACCACAATAATAATAATAGTAATAATAATAATCCAATAATAATAATAATCCAATAAATACATCAAGGACAGAATTGCAAGGTACCTAGAGCCTGTCCCAACAATCTTAAGGCACTATGCAGAACCAACATCTCTATAATAACAACATTGTTAAGTTAAAATGCTACTATTAATAATGAAAATAGCATCATAGCAAAAACAGAATCAATAACATCAAATGTTGTCCTCAATATTTTCAATCTGTTAATCTATTCATAATTGTTTTCACAATAGGCACAATATTAGTATTATTATCATCATTAATAATAATAATAAATCTTTGCATTTATATAGCACTTTTATCACTACTCAAAGCGCTCAGCAATTGCAGGTTAAGGGCCTTGCTCAAGGGCCCAAAAGAGCAGAGTCCCTATTGGCATTTACGGGATTCGAACCAGCAACCTTCCGATTGCCAGTGCAGATCCCTAGCCTAAGAGCCACCACTCTATTATTATTATTATTATTATTATTATTAAGCACCATTAATACCTGGCAGAGAAAACTGGCAAAGCTGCCACATATTAAATTATGTATGTAAGCAATATTATGTCCCATGTACCGTTTACATTTCATTAAAATAATAAAATAAAAACTACACTCAGTCTAAGCCTCAGGAAATATAAATGCATCTTCTCCATGGCTAAAAGTCTTTCGGACTTGCAAATAAACCTTCATCTATGTGTTACATTTAGCAGTTATGCAAACATGTTCCAGCTTTCCATACTTCTTTTTTCAGTTTTAAGGTGCTGATGCAATAATACAGGCATACAATACATATCTGCAGAGAAAGAGGTGCCAGATATATATTTTTACTGAAAGCTGAACAGCAATGCAACTGCCTAAGTTATTCTGTAGGCAAGAGTTACAGCACATACAGTAATATCACAGGTGGCAACAAAAAAAGTGTTACATTTATAAAGAGTCAGAAGGTAAAAGAAAGATATGCAAGTAGTCCTCATGCAACTGCCTAAGTTATTCTGTAGGCAAGAGTTACAGCACATACAGTAATATCACAGGTGGCAACAAAAAAAGTGTTACATTTATAAAGAGTCAGAAGGTAAAAGAAAGATATGCAAGTAGTCCTCATATTTCTTCAGCTGAAAATAAAAAAAAAAAAAAAAAAAAAACAGGATCTACATTTCAAATCAAAACTTAAAATTGTTATATAGATATGATGAGTATGTCTTAAAACTTAATTTTCAGAGAAGCTGGCAAGTTCAACCTACTAAACATTAATTTGGACATCAACATGTTTTCTAGGGAAGACAAATATTATGGTACATTTGTTAAATGTTTGAGAACATGACAAGTGATCAATATACAAGAACAGACTACCGGGAGACAAACAGAAGGATGGACTATAGACACACATATGCAGACAAACAAGCACTACGATCTGAACACACACTATAATAACTAAGTAGGAAGAAAATAAAGAAAAACTTCTGACTTGGCAGTTACAGTCACAGCGAAGCATTATACAGGCATATTGCCGGTGGCATAAAGGAGCCCCAGTGGAGTTTCTTTGCTGGTTTAAAGTACTCAGCTCAGCGCTGGTATGTCAGAGACAGGATGCGCAACATTGTTAATAATGGCACTCTGTTTTGTTTTAATTCTCTCCTTCGCTACTATCTGCAGGGGGACAAGAGTGCGTCCCATAACTGAGCCTGCCCTTTTAATTAGTTTGTTTAAGATTTTATTTCATGTCGCTACTGCACAATCAGAAGACCTTAAAAATGCACAAACCTACATTTTCTTAGAAATATTTTGATTTATCAGCGCTGCAGTTTCACTGGGACAAATAAAGTGCTATCCATCTGCCTATCTAATTTACAACTTAACTTTTACCTTTCACCAGGCATGCAACATTCTTTTTCTTTACCTCCAAAAGTTCTACCCCATCCTTTTTTTTGAATGTCAATGTGAATGTTATACTTTGTAATGTCATTATAAAGTATAATTTACTTTGCCGTTTTAGTCAAGAATGGTGGAAGTAGGAATTAGTATGGGATGTTACACAGAAAGGTTTTTTGACTTGAAGCATTCAGAACACAAAAACATTTTCATACTTTACTTTCTTTATGAAACACAACTAAAAAAAAAACCCACCCAGGTTAAGCATTTACTTTGTGAAAATTACAGAACAATCAAACAGCACCCAGTGAATCAGCTTGTGAATTAAACTAAAAAGGTTTAAAAATCCTTTAACAGATAACAGAAAATCAACCAAGGTCAGGGTTCTGTGGTTTCTTACAGGTTTACTGTTCACCTCCTCAGTTCTTCATCAATGCATTACCATGTTTCCCATTAACCCACTACCTACTTAATAATTTAACTAGTCTGCTACTTAATGCTGCAGCCCGGAATTCGCAGTTCTCCCCCACCATACCTTTGAAATGATTCCTATTTGACCTATGCAACTTGAAACCCCCAGGGTTCTGTACAGGATCACCTTCATCAATAGTATGTCCCATAGATAATAAGCTAAAACGCTTCATCTTTAAAAGCCTTGGCAAGTTTTCGCGAACAGTGCTTCCTACATCCAGGGCCACGTCTCCAGACACTACAGCTGGGGCAGCTCTTCTTAGGAAATCCATTTTCCCCCTTTGCAGTTCTACATATCCATGGTGATATAGTGAAGCAGCTTCAGATGCCATGTGGCTGTGGAATTAATGTTTGCACAACATACACCTAGACAGCATGCGCAGCTTTCTTTAGATGAAAATGTAGACCAGACCAAAAGCTGGACTATTTGTTCAGCACTAAACAGCACTGAAAGTCAGAATATGGGCGGTGCTGATAAACTGTGTGCCAAGTGCTATTGGGCATAATGTAGAACATGATTCCCTGTGTAGACTGATAACATACAATTGGGAATGAAGCCAACTCAAACATAAATACCCACAAAACTGAGTAAATGTACAAAACTTAAAAAGATACTTAAGTCAGGATACGTTTTTAGGATTTAAAATTAAAGATAATATTAGCAAATGTTCATCTATCTCTAGAAATATGTATTTTCTAAATAAGGAGCAAGTGTAAAGGGTGGGGCAACCACAGAAAATTACTGCATACCTCCTGTATTTGAAAGATAATTCTTGCTGGAAAACGTTCAGCACAATTCTATTTGCAGCTGCAACAACACTACAGGTTTCAACATATTCTACTTTTTTGGGTAAGAAATAACACACAGTCCATGCTCAGAACAATTTAAATAAAGATGAACTGTTTTAGCACATTTTACTGTATATTAAATGTACTTCAAAAATTGATTCTTTACAATTGTGTGTCTTGTTGACATAATAGGTAGGACTGTGACCTGACAGAACTGGGGCCTCATTTTGACTGCAGGCAGAAAAACCCTTTGGTGTGGCGAGTGCTTGTTTCTGTGTTTGCTAACAAGGCATTCTTCTGGACATTCCTTTCCTCCCACAACAAAAGACATGCTAGTCAGTAAATCTAAATTACTCCAGTGTCAGTATGTGGGTAACTACGTTTGCTAAAACAGCAACTCCACTATTGCTGCCGGATTAGGACCCTGCCCCATATACTTAAATGGATTAATTCTGAAAACATTTAACAAAATTTAAGTTGGAAAATTTAAATATCTCACATCATGTTTAAACCATTCAGCACATATGTATTCTTTCAGAGAGAGGAACCTATTTTTAGTCTGCTAAAGCAAAGCCACTTAAGGACTATTAATATTAAATTTGACCACTATGTGGCTGTGCACTTCATCATAGTAGTAGTAGTTGTAGTAGCTTTAGTAGTAGTAAACATGCAGAGTGAAATTTCTTACTTGCATGTCCAATCAGAATGCAATACTTCACCACTCTAGCGCAATATAAGAAAGAATATTAAAATACTTTTTTTTATTTAAAAGCACTATTCAAAAATATTAAATTATGTTAGTAAATACATGAAATGGTCACCTTAACAGGTGTATGCAATGCAAAACGCAGCAAAACAAACAAAACTGTTGGAAAAAATGAGATCCTTTAGAAAAATTAGCTCACTAAAGGGGGCAATTCAACACCAGTGCTACTCTTCTTATCAGTGGTCCCCTTACAAAGGCTGTAGATCATACTGCTATAAGCCTAAAGTTACAAAGAAACCTAGATTAATGTATAATGTGCTAGGACAATGCAAGTAAACATAAATCCATCAAAAGAAGCGGAAGATGCAATGATTTTCGGAACTAACTATACTGCCAATTTTATTTTTGCTATAAACCACCTGGATGATAAGAAAGAAAAAGAAAAAGAAGAAAAATATTTTATGAACTGATGAAAATGCAAATTCTGACAAAAATGAGAAACATTTTTAGATAAAAAAATAACATTCCAATAAGAAAACCCATTTAATCAATAAAGCATAGAAAAGGCTGCCTTAAGGTTAATTATACATTAAAAACTGGTCATTTTTTATTTTTCTTAAGGTGTTGTCACACACGTGCATTTAGGAGGCAGTCAAAAAGACTAAAGGTAAGTGAAACATCGCGAGACAAAGGGTTGCCACATGGTACTTACCCGAATCTCTTAATCTCCCAACAGGAAAACCGAGGAAAAATAAGTCCTTCCATTTCCGGTTTCCAAAATGGCCACCAAGACGTCACTTCAGGCCACTATGGATGACTTCACTTCCAGCTCCTGAATTCAACGTCATTTCCTGCCAACCACTTCCTGTTTTCATTCCCATACTATACATAAACGCCATTTTGTTTAATGTATTTTGTCAATTGCTACCATTACAGTACTTTTGATCATTTCAGCTAACTAGGAAAAGAAAATCCAAGCACATTTCTCCAGTTTTGATGTCACTACACTGGTTACCTGTGTCATTCAGGATTGACTTTAAAATTCTACTTATGGTTTATAAAGCCTTAAATAATCTCGCCCCATCTTATATATCGGAATATCTGACATCTTATTTTCCAAATCATAACCTTAGATCCTCAAATGAGTGTCTCCTTAGAATTCCAAGAGCAAAACTTAAAAGAAGTGGTGAGGCGGCCTTCTGCTGTTATGCACCTAAAATCTGGAATAGCCTGCCAATAGGATTTCGCCAGGCTAATACAGTGGAGCATTTTAAAAAAAACTGCTAAAAACACATTATTTTAACATGCTTTCTCATAACTTCACTTTAATTTAATCCTGATACTCTGTATATCCAATTCATTATAATAACTATTCATGGTGGCTCTAAAATCTACTCAAAGCACCGTGATGTTCCAACATTGATGGATTAAAAGCCAGAAGTCTGCATGACCATCATCATCAAGTCCTTCCGTGAGAACCTTAAATACAAAGAGGACTATTTCATTTTTGTGAGGTAGAATGCCCAGAGGGGACTGGGCGGTCTCATGGCCTGGAACCCCTGCAGATTTTATTTTTTTCTCCAGCCGTCTGGAGTTTTTTTTTTTTGTTTTTTTCTGTCCTCCATGGCTATCAGACCTTACTCTTTTTCTATGTTAACTAATGTTGTCTTATTTTAATTTCTTACTTTGTCTTTTATTTTTCTTTTCTTCATTATGTAAAGCACTTTGAGCTACTTTTTTGTATGAAAATGTGCTATATAAATAAATGTTGTTGTTGTTGTTGTTGTTCAACTGTTTTTTCTACTTTATTTTTGTCCATTGGACAATATACAGGGACAGTCCTCAAAACTTTGTTTTTGTGGAGCTTCTTTTTTCTTTAAAGTCCACAATTGGCATAGTCGGCAGGATATTTTTGTTGAATATGACTGATGAACAGGATCTGAACACTGTACTTTCCACCATTATGGCCGAACAACTTACCTTAAAGGTGCAGATGGGCGAAACTTGGACCCAGCTTGCCGAATCCGAAGCTCATGCTGCGGTACGGACGGAGGCCACTCGGTCATTACCTACACAGTTAACTTACATAACTGAGGAAGATGATATCAAGTCTAATTTTTTGGTATTTGAGCGAACCGCTAAGCGGAATGCATGGCCAAGGTCGGAATGGGCATACCTACTGGCCCCCTACCTGAAGGGGATAGAGCAGAGAGCCTACTACGATTTAACTGAGGAGCAGGCCGCAGACTATGACGCACACTCCGGAACAGCAGGCGAGATAATGGAGGGAGTGGCCTGTGTTTAAGAACACAGGCATTCGGGGCGTAGAGTAAAAGTGTGTCATTGGCTACAGCCCAATATTAACAACTTCTACAAGATGGCCAAGCTATTCGCGTGTGAGACCTTCGTTCATGCCCTCCCTGAAAACATCTCCCAGCAAATCCGGAAACAAATTTTTGAAAATATGGACACCTTGATCAAGGTCGCTAAACGTCACTGGGCAGCTTGCAAATCAGGGTGATCGGAACGGTCCTCTCGCCGTATCCAACAGGCACATGGGGCAGCCCCTGAGCCCTCTCGACAAGCTCCTGAGCCTGCCGTCCGTCAAAGGGACAAACATTTTGGCCTTCCCCGCTGTTTCAAGTGTGGGGAGGTTGGTCATCTGTCCCCAACCTGCACCAATGAACCAGTGGATTGCTCGCTGGTTAAGGGAGAAAGGTACTGTCCCGTTGTGATTAACCCTTTGTCTCTTCCTTATACAGGTGCAATTATAAATGGTGTGAAGCTAAGAGCAATGTTCGATTCTGGGAGTAACATTTCCATTGTTGCTTCCCGATTTGTTTTACAGTGACAGTGGCTTAGAATAAAAACTAGCCTAATGTGTTTTCATGGGGACATCCAATATTATAAGACCGCTAACTGCGTGATTACAGTTGATCACGTCATGACCAAATTAACCATGGCAGTACTACCAGATCCCCCATTTCCAGTCATATTAGGGAGAGACTGGAAAAAAATTAACAGCAGTACAAACGCAACTGCTCCTGAAAAAAATTTGGGCTTAATAATGGAGAGTTCTTCTACTCCGACTGCCTCCACGCCATGTACAACGGTCACTAGGACCCATGTAGGTATTCAGTATGAGGGAGTTGATGTCCCATCATCGTCTGCGGGAACTAATATATTTAACATAGAGGACATGGTGGCAGAAGCCCCTCCCATTGAGGTCACCAGAGACCCTATTCAAAATTTAATCGGCCCAATTTCTAATTCCCCCATCTTCCTTTAAAAGAGAACAATGGAACCATGATTCCTTAAAATTTGCAAGGAATGCAATAGTATCTACCGAGGGTCATACATCCCTATATCCCATGCCATGATGCCTTTCTTTGTAATACAAAACAAACTCTTGTATCGAGTGGCAGAACATGGGGGTGAAGTGAGGGCATTGCTCCTAGTACCACGTACTTATCGGTGACAAGTATGTGAACTAGCGCATGCTCACCTTCTAGGAGCCCATTTAGGCTCTGAAAAAACATTGGAGAGAATTAAGCTCCGATTATATTGGCCAGGGATAAACGAGGAGGTCCGACGATTTTGCGCTTCTTGTCCAGAATGCCAACTTCATGAGATTCCTAGGAGGCACCGGGCTCCTCTTTGAACAAGTAGGTATCGACCTCGTAGGACTGTTAGAACCCTCGTTGAGAGGTCATAAATATATTTTAGTTCTAGTAGACTATGCCACTCAATTCCCAGAAGCTGTTCCCCTGCGCTCAGCTACTTCTAAAAACATTGCAAAGGAATTAGTTCGGATATTCGCGTGTGCAGGGATCCCCCAAGGAGGTTCTTACAGATCAAGGCACTCCCTTCACTTCGGAGACATTCAGGGAGGTGGCTAAATTACTCAAGATAAATCATCCCCAGACAGACGGGTTGGTGGAATGATTTAATCAAACTTTAAAACAGATGTTACGAAAAGTAGATAATGAGGATGGGAGAAACTGGGACCAGTTACTTCCCTTCGTATTGTTTGCCTATCGGGAAGTCCCACAGGCCTCTACAGGTTTTTCTCCGTTTGAATTATTATATGGAAGACAACCCCGTGGGCTATTGGACATGTTAAAAGAAAGTTGGGAAGAGGAGGTCCTTCCTACCATAAATATACTTGAATATATTGCGCAATTACGCGATAGATTGGAAAAAATTAGACCAATACTAAAAGAAAATTTGGAAAAAGCTCAAGCAGCGCAGTCTCGTTATTATAATAGAAACACCACCATTCGGGAATTTGTCTCGGGTGATTGTGTAATGGTGCTCGTTCCTAGTTCCCATTCTAAATTATTGGCACATTGGCAAGGCCCTTATGAAATTAAGGAAAGAAAAAGACTCGTAGATTATTTGGTTAAACAACCAAATCGTCGACCGAGTGAGCGAGTGTACGATATTAATTTGCTGAAGCCGTGGAAGGACAGGGAAATTGACCCCTCCTCCGGCCAGCCTCGCTCCCTTTTCATATCAAAGTCTCGCCTTAATTTCGGAACTAGAGATGGCTATCCTATCAGTAGAGGAAAGTTGTGAACAAGCTACCAGGATGGACTGCACTGATTGAACATGACATCATTACTGACCCGGGGGTAATTGTCAGAGAAAGACCCTATAGGCTCCCGGAGGCAAAGAAGGCAGAAGTAGAGTTGGAAATTAGATGAATGCTGAAATTAGGGGTTATTGAAGAAAGTTATAGCCCCTGGTCTAGTCCAATTGTCTTAGTTCCTAAGCCTGATGGGTCGTGGAGGTTTTGCAATGACTTCCAACGACTTAATTAGGTCTCTAAATTTGATGCATATACAATGTCGTGAGTGAATGATCTACTCGATCGGCTTAGGAACGCTCAATTCCTAAATGCTCTCGATATGACTAAAGGGTACTGGCAAATTCCTTTAATACTAGAATTACCAGAGCCTACAAAAAAACTCGTAGATCCATCCCACTTTAAATCGCTTCTTAAATCCGTTTGCACCTCTCCGCCAGCGTCTTTTGTCTTCTAAATGTGCAGATAAAGACAAGCTGCAAGCAACCGGCTATTCCATCCCGCCACCGACTTAGATCGTGCACAAATGTCTCCTAGCTTATGCCTTGATTGATTATCTGGGAGTGAAGTGGAGTTTTGGAGTGGACATAATAGATCGTTATTTGGAACACACGCATTTCATGTGTGTTCCATTTCTACAGTAATCTGTGTAAACACATTTTTAAAACAGAAACATTTTTCATATTCTAGTAGTAAATGACAAAATGTAGGCATAAACTATATAATGTATGAAGCCTGAAGTCCAAATATAAAAGAAACACTTTCACAAAAGGTACAAATATAACAGAACAAGTGCGCTTTTATTCAGAAATATAACTGCAGAAAAAAAAAAAAAAGCCGCCTTAGTGTGCAACATTGACACGCATTTACTACGACTGCCGCCGTGGCGCAACACTATCAGTTGCTGACTGAGAATCAAAAGGTCACGAGTTCGATCCTGCACAACTCCCTTTTGAGAATTGAGCTGCTCTTATTCTTACTATTTTAGAATAAAAACATACATTTGATTTCAGTCTGTAACAGCCGGTGTAATTTATGATACTTGTAAAGGTTAGCTTTGTTTTTTTTTGTTTTTTTTTTAATTCACTTTTCATTCTTTCAGTCGCATTCAGGATCCTAGAACCCCCCCCCCCCCCCCATTTGAAACTGCTGTTTTTCACATAAAGACGCGCTATAGCTCCGCAGTGTATCACGATACATACTATCACCCCCCCACCCAGGGATCTGACACACAAACGCTGGCGAATCTGCCTTCTTCGTATCTCACCGTCACTTGATTTTCTTTTTATCAAGTTATGGTCCATGATGACAAAAAAAAAAAAAAACAGAGACATAGGTACATATGTCATGTATTTTATGACTTGTATAGTACATTTCGGAAAAGTTTGTGGCACGAATGCAACATTATTCATATCATTCATATTCATTCGCATAACATCTTGTTAAACAACCAACATCTTGTTAAACAACCAATCTTGTTTGTAATCAGTGACCGTGTGTTTTTTTCCCCGATCTTGCCAGTCCACACATGTTGCTGTATGCCATTTCTTTTGTACTCCAGGACATGCAGAGGAAAGAATAGTACAGAGCAGTAACTTCAGTGCTATATGAAATCATCAGGCACTCCCCATCTGACACGGCTGTTTTCACATAAAGAC
This sequence comes from Erpetoichthys calabaricus, assembly GCF_900747795.2. NCBI lineage: Eukaryota > Metazoa > Chordata > Cladistia > Polypteriformes > Polypteridae > Erpetoichthys > Erpetoichthys calabaricus. The sequence continues at coordinate 168,564,193 of NC_041398.2, forward strand.
GCACTATAGCTTTGCAGTGTGCTTGTGACTGCATTCTCGTACCAATGCTTGCGAACTGAAGTGTCTGTGTGCACTTTTCGTGGCATTACACGTTTATTTTTTGTATCCAAATGGTGCCATCATTTGCCTTAATGCCTGGTGGTGCTGCACTGTTCTTATGTTGGACTGGACGTTTCTTGCGGGGAGGGCTTCTGTTCTCTTTCTCTGATATAGAATCCTCATCTGGGCTCTCCTCTGTGTCTGTCTTGTCGTCTTCCTCGATATCAAAAATAAGTTTCTCGCCACCATCTGAGTCGCAATCATCCATTTCTTGCAGCAGAGCCAAAGCCTCCGAAGGGGACAACCTCCTCTTTCGTGACAGACCTGTGGCCATTGCGGTGTCTGTTTGCTCAAAATAATAATCAAGCACAACTGATTCACCTATGTTTGTGTGTCAGGTTTTATCTCGCCACATCAGAGAATTGGCGATTCTAAATTGGCCCTAGTGTGTGCTTGGTGTGTGGGTGTGTTTGTGTGTGTCCTGCGGTGGGTTGGCACCCTGCCCGGGATTGGTCCCTGCCTTGTGCCCTGTGTTGGCTGGGATTGGCTCCAGCAGACCCCCCATGTTCGGATTCAGCGGGTTGGAAAATGGATGGATGGATGGATGGATGGACATCAGAGAATTCCACATCTGAGAATTCCCTGTAATTTGCAGCTCTATTCATTATCTCAAAACACCACTCACATTCACAGTAATTCCCAGTTATGTCCACCACTCACACCCACGCCCACAACCATACAGAACTGATTCCACATCAGAGAATTTCCAGTTGCAGCATAAATTCACACCCGATCTGACGCTGTTCGTTTTCAAATAATATTGCATTAGTGCGAGGATGTTTTCATATATATTATCTCTTTCTTTCAGGTGTGTAATAGAAACCACAGATAGAAGTGTGTACATTGTAACAGGTACACACGTTGTAAATGTAGGAAAAACGATCCTTGCGTGTGTGTGAACTATTAACTGTTAACATTTGAATCTGATGATTGCATATAGCGCTGTCTTATTCAGTGCGCTTATTCAGTGCGTGCAAGAACATGCAGGTGGCCAGTTGCAGTGTGCTACATCATGCTGGCGGTGATCAACGCACATTTTAAAAAAAGAAAGACAAATATATGTGACGTTTTGAAGAAATCATTTTATGATGCGAATAGTACCAATTAGAAAACATTGTCAAAGTAATGCAATATTATTTGAAAACGAACAGCGTCAGATCAGGTGTGAATTTATACTGGCGCTGTTAGAGTCAGATCAGAAGCTGAATAAGCTCCTGTTCTGACTAAGTAAAAAGCATGAATTAATCAACAGAAATAACCACGATCGACATTTTAAACTTAACGATTTACAGTGCATACCAATTTATAAATTTTATGTCCGTTTGAGGTTAAAAAGAAAAAAATAAAGGCACGGCAGGGCTGATGCGCTGAGTCAGCAAATCTTAGCGTTTCGCCACAGAAGGTGTTGTACTGTTCTTGAACCTTTTGTGAAAGTGTTTATTTGATCTTTGGACTTCAGGCTTCACACATTCTATAGTTTATGACTATATTTTGTAACATTTATTACTAAAATATCAAAAAGTTTCTGTTTTGAAACAATGTGTTTATACAGATTACTGTAGAAACGGAACACACATGAAATGCGTGTGTTCCAAATAACGATCTATTATTTCCACTCTAAAACTCCAGCAGTTCAGTCACTCCCAGATAATCAAACAAGGCATGAGCTGGGAAAACTTGTAGCAGTGCTACTTTATAAGAACTGCATCTCCCAGCAGTCCTTGCTGGGGCTGCTGGGGTCATAGGTGGCCACAGGTAGTTAAAAGGAGGGCAGAGGGCAAAAGGAGAGGAGGAAAAAGTTTGTTTTGTTTTGGTGCGGTGTGTGTTGCGGTTATCTGTCGTTTCTGCCTGCTGTTATTGGAACTCTAATCTTTGTGTCCTGGACTGTATTCGTTTGTTGGGGTCTGGATCGTCTGTCTACCTGTGCACTGAGAACTGTGTTGGATTCTTTGGTTTTCCGGAAGAGTGGAGCGCTCCTGAATCAACCATCTGATTTCATCCTCATCATCAGTAACTACCGGTAGGACTGTATTTTTCCTTCTCCCTTTCAACATACAGATCGCTGGACTTAACTTGGTCACTTTTCATCTTCATCCGGTTTGGTTTATATGGACTTTGCTGTGTGGTGTTTGTGTTTATATGTAATATCGCCGAAGGGGTCAGGGGTGGTATTACTGTTTTCATTAATTATTTTGGGTCATTATATTTGTAATTGTTTGCCTTTCCCAGTGTGCTTTATTGTCTCTGTTGTGAGTGTGTGTGGGTCGATCCAAGGCTGGGGACGTTCCTGGGATCTCTTCTATTAAAATAAATAAATCACCGTCATCTTTAACGGTGTGAATCTTAGCGGCCCCTGACCGCTACAAACTTAGTGAACGTTCTGCGATGGTGGGGGATGGAATAGCCAGCTGCTTGCTGCTCGTCTTAATCGGCACATTTATAAGACAAAAGACGCTGGCGGAGAGGTAAGAACGGTTTTAAGGTGGGCCAGATCTACGAGTTTTTTCGTAGACTCTGGTAATTCTAGTGTTAACGGCCTCCGCTAAAGAAAAAAACGCTTTTAGTACTCCAAGTAGACATTGGCAGTACACTGTTCTCCCTTTTGGCTTACACGGGGCACCAGCAACCTTCCAACGTCTGGTAAATACACTTCTACGGCCCCGCAATTCATTTAGTACCGACTACCTGGATGACGTATAGTCATTTATTCCGGCACATGGGAAGAACATGTATTGCAGGTCAAAACTGTGCTCTCCACACTAGCACGAGTCGGACTTCGCATTAATCCTAAAAATGTTTCTTTGGATGAAAAGAAGCCAAATATTTGGGCTATCTGGTGGGTGGGGGCACTGCTAAACCACAATGCTCCAAAATTGACGCCATCATAAATTGGCCCCGTCTAAGAAGCAAGTTCAAGCATTTCTGGGATTAGCAGGCTACTATCGCTGTTTTGTACCTCGTTTCTCTGAAATTGCTACGCCCTTATCTAATCTGACAAAGAAACAAGTACCCTTAAAAGTGGTATGGGATGATAAGGCTGATACTGCACTCAATGACTTAAAATTGGCCCTTATGTCAGCACTTGTTTTAAAATCTCCCGATTTTTCTTTTCCTTTCATACTCCAGACCGATGCATTGGACACAAGATTAGAGGCGGTGTTGAGCCAATGCATCGATGGTGCTGAACACCCCCATTATGTACCTCAGCTGGAAACTGCTGGACCGGGAGACCAGGTATGCCGCGATGGAGAGAGAGAATCCTTGGCAATCAAGTGGGCTATCACACAGTTAAGGTACTACCTATTGGGGTGGGAATTTACATTGCTGATGGATCATGCTGCTCTACAATGGATGTCCCTTCACCGGGAGTCTAATCCCCATGTCACTAGGTGGTTTTTGGACCTTCAACCATATCGTTTTAGTGTTGTTTATCACAAAGGTTCCTTGCAGGCCAATGCGGATGCTCTCTCCCATGCCCATGACCTCTTGGTGCAGGTTGCCTGACTCGATGGGTCTGGGCTGAGGGGGGTCATGTCACACATGTGCGTTTAGGAGGCAGTCAAAAAGCCTAAAGGTAAGTGAAACATTGTGAGACAAAGGGTTGTCACGTGGTATTTACCCGAATCTCTTAATCTCCCAACAGGAAAACTGAGGAAAAATAAGTCCTTCCATTTCCAGGTTCCAAAATGGCCACCAAGACATCACTTCCGGCTCCTGAATTCGGCATCATTTCCTGCCAACCACTTCTGGTTTTCATTCCCATACTGTATATAAACGCCAATTTGTTTCATGTACTTTGCCAATTGCTACCATTACAGTACTTTTGAACATTTCAACCATTTTTTCTGCTTTATTTTTGTCCGTTGGACAATATACGGGGATGGTCCCCAAAACTTCGTTTTTGTGGAGCTTCTTTTTCTTTAAATTCCACAGTGTTTTCAGTCCTAATTTATTTGGTGCAGTTTTTTTGAGCTCCGGTGCAACTTCCCTGAAAGTCTGGTTCACTTAGATTGATTTGAACATGCCAATCGCATTTGAGTGCGGACCAAAACAACCTGACTGAGATGCTTTGGAAAGGGTGGTCTTGTTGCAGCTCCAGGCAAACCTTACAGTTCACATGAAGTATGAATGTGGTTCAACACATAACTGACCTAACTATAGAGAATACTGTTAATTATGTGTGAAATTCTGCATGTTGTGGTAGGCACAATAAATGTCTGCTGGCAGTAATTAAGGAATCTCATTTGCAGTGTACTGACTTAGTGGTTTACAAGGAGCATGTAAAACAATAAAAAGGAAAAAAAAATACACCTCAAGGTAAAAATTTAACACAATTCGCATAAAATGACTTGCACTGTTACCAGCCAATCAGAGCAAGTCTAGCACTTGATACAAGCATCTAATACATGCCTCTTATGGAAGAGATGGTACAGTAGTTGAAAAAGGAAAAAAAAAGTGTAAATTCACACGTGATCAGGTTGATCAAAACACATATGTAGTGGTGGGAAATAAATAACATTGCCTTGTGAGACTAATGATAAATAATCCTAACTCACCAAACCCACACCCCAATTTTAAACTATGAAAATGATGAACACAGGTGATCGCTTTTCACCTGTGATGCAGGTAAGGAGGTGCGTTAAATTTGGCATATGTAGCAAATGTCAACCATCCATCCATCCATCCATCCATTATCCAACCCGCTATATGTTAACACAGGGTCACGGGAAACATTCCAAAATAAATATTATTAACAAATACAGTTTAAGGCAGTAGACATGTGATTTGAGATAACATAATTTAGGTTGCATTGATGTGGTGGCTACTGTAGAGTAAATATGCAACATCATACAGTTGAAACACAATAGATATGTCTATTGTCATAAAACTGAACAACAACATTGCATGCCTTCAGCAGATCATGCCTTCTTTTGTACATATGACTATTTTACACACCAATTATGCACACCATTTTGTAGTGCATAATTTTGAAGTTCCTTTAAAATTCAAAGCAAAAGGTTTTAGAGAGAGAGAAAGAGAGAGACAGAGAAAACTAACAACAGCACCACTGAAAATTCATTTGGGGGTTCTTCACCAACAAAGTAATACATTGTTTGTTATTCCAAGCACACTGCCTTGATTAATTTTAGGTTACCTATGGTTCAGCTGGGTAAAGAATTAAAATCCTGAAGTCCTCTTTGTTTTTTCTATACCGAATAAAGAATATCCAGTCCACAATTATTTATTTCTTATATGCTGAACTATTGCCTGATCACTATCACTATTTTAAATGAGTATTAAATAAACAAAAGTCTCAGAAACTTCCTCCCTACTGTGAATATGACTGAACCAACAAATTACTGCCAGGAGCACCCTTACCTAAGGACAATTTAAATCCTTCAACTCATCCAAAAACTATACCCATGGAAGAGTATATTCCAGAGAACATAAAGCAGGTTTACTGCACCAGGAACTAATCCTTGTGTAGGGCACTATATAATATTACCATCAAAAATAATTATTCTCTTTCACGGATCTCCACCTTCCTTGATCAAGTAAAGCCAGTGTTACATTACATGACTTCTAATCATGGAGTATGCTAGATTTGCTAACTACCACTGCTGATCTTGCTGCTGGGTCATGTTAATTTAAAGACTGAATATCGCTAGGCATGTCAAGTTTAGTAAATGTATGCTGACCTTCCAGCAGAGTCCTGTTCACCCTTTTTTGGAACAGCCAATAACATGCTGCCTGACAAAGCTGATGCTATATACAGTGGTGTGAAAAACTATTTGCCCCCTTCCTGATTTCTTATTCTTTTGCATGTTTGTCACACAAAATGTTTCTGATCATCAAACACATTTAACCATTAGTCAAATATAACACAAGTAAACACAAAATGCAGTTTTTAAATGATGGTTTTTATTATTTAGGGAGAAAAAAAATCCAAACCTACATGGCCCTGTGTGAAAAAGTAATTGCCCCCTTGTTAAAAAATAACCTAACTGTGGTGTATCACACCTGAGTTCAATTTCCGTAGCCACCCCCAGGCCTGATTACTGCCACACCTGTTTCAATCAAGAAATCACTTAAATAGGAGCTGCCTGACACAGAGAAGTAGACCAAAAGCACCTCAAAAGCTAGACATCATGCCAAGATCCAAAGAAATTCAGGAACAAATGAGAACAGAAGTAATTGAGATCTATCAGTCTGGTAAAGGTTATAAAGCCATTTCTAAAGCTTTGGGACTCCAGCGAACCACAGTGAGAGCCATTATCCACAAATGGCAAAAACATGGAACAGTGGTGAACCTTCCCAGGAGTGGCCGGCCGACCAAAATTACCCCAAGATCGCAGAGACGACTCATCCGAGAGGTCACAAAAGACCCCAGGACAACATCTAAAGAACTGCAGGCCTCACTTGCCTCAATTAAGGTCAGTGTTCACGACTCCACCATAAGAAAGAGACTGGGCAAAAATGGCCTGCATGGCAGATTTCCAAGACGCAAACCACTGTTAAGCAAAAAGAACATTAGGGCTCGTCTCAATTTTGCTAAGAAACATCTCAATGATTGCCAAGACTTTTGGGAAAATACCTTGTGGACTGATGAGTCAAAAGTTGAACTTTTTGGAAGGCAAATGTCCCGTTACATCTGCCGTAAAAGGAACACAGCATTTCAGAAAAAGAACATCATACCAACAGTAAAATATGGTGGTGGTAGTGTGATGGTCTGGGGTTGTTTTGCTGCTTCAGGACCTGGAAGGCTTGCTGTGATAGATGGAACCATGAATTCTACTGTCTACCAAAAAATCCTGAAGGAGAATGTCCAGCCATCTGTTCGTCAACTCAAGCTGAAGCGATCTTGGGTGCTGCAACAGGACAATGACCCAAAACACACCAGCAAATCCACCTCTGAATGGCTGAAGAAAAACAAAATGAAGACTTTGGAGTGGCCTAGTCAAAGTCCTGACCTGAATCCAATTGAGATGCTATGGCATGACCTTAAAAAGGCGGTTCATGCTAGAAAACCCTCAAATAAAGCTGAATTACAACAATTTTGCAAAGATGAGTGGGCCAAAATTCCTCCAAAGCGCTGTAAAAGACTCATTGCAAGTTATCGCAAATGCTTGATTGCAGTTATTGCTGCTAAGGGTGGCCCAACCAGTTATTAGGTTCAGGGGGCAATTACTTTTTCACACAGGGCCATGTAGGTTTGGATTTTTTTTTCTCCCTAAATAATAAAAACCACCATTTACAAACTGCATTTTGTGTTTACTTGTGTTATATTTGACTAATGGTTAAATGTGTTTGATGATCAGAAACATTTTGTGTGACAAACATGCAAAAGAATAAGAAATCAGGAAGGGGGCAAATAGTTTTTCACACCACTGTAAAGGGTTGACAGGTATGTCATGTTCTTCTGCAATCTGTTTTTTTTTCCTTTTTCCTTTTTATCATGGTGCATAAAACACAAGGCATCAGACAGAGAAGCTTTTCTTCTGTTTGTGAGGTTCCAAACACCCAAGTTCCTTATTCCTCAGCATATATTGAGAAGAGGGGGGCTGAACGAACCAGGATAAGACGCGATTGCTCTTCCAAAACCCCCTCTTAAACGGTGATACAATGGAAACAGATACTGTTTTTTTTAACCTCCTCTTTGCTCCATTAGCTGCTGGATTGCTGCCCCGCCATGTCACGTTATCTGCATCTCGCACAGCGCTTCGAACGTTTAACACTAGAATTACCAGAGTCAATGAAAAAACTCGTAGATCCAGCCCACCTTAAAACCATTCGCAACTCTCCGCCAGCGTCCTTTATCCTCTAAATGTGCCGATAAAAACAAGCTGCAAGCAGCCGGCTATTCCATCCCCCCACCAACTTAGAACGTGCAGGAGCATCTCCCAGCTCATGCCTCGATTGATTATCTGGGAGTGAAGTGGAGTTTTAGAGTGGAAATAACAGATCGTTATTTGGAACACACGCATTTCATGTGTGTTCCGTTTCTACAGTAATCTGTGTAAACACATTGTAAAACAGAAACTTTCATATTTTAGTAATAAATGTTAGTAATAAATGTTACAAAATGTAGGCATAAACTATAGAATGTGTGAAGCAGCATGAAGTCCAAACATCAAATAAACACTTTCACAAAAGGTTCAAGAACAATACAACAGCTTCCGTGGCGTAGCGGTGAGATTTGCTGTCTCAGAGCGCAGCAGGCTTACTGTCCATCAGAGTTCGATTCCCCGTAGAGGAGAAAGTGGTTTGTTTTTTTTTTCTTTTTAACCTCAAACGAACATAAAATTTATAAATTGGTATGTACTGTCAGTTAATGAGATCGTTATATTTTCATGTGGGATGCTCCTTTTAAAATATTTTTTAACAATTGAGACTGCAATTAACATGAACAAGTGTCCTTATAACTGTTATTTTTAAGATCCATAACACACAGACAGACAGACAGAGCACTGCGTAATAGAGAGACAGACAGGCAGAGAAGTCATTAGATATATAAATAAACTGGGAAGGCACATGTACTGAAAGGAAAAAAAAAAAGAACAACATGTGCGTTGTTCCTGCTGCACTGAATAAGTTCAAGAGCTCTAACATCACCACCCCCCCGATCTAACTCTAAGTTACAGCGCAAGTACAGACGCAAACCAAGTGTATGCGTGTACTGTATAATATTAACAAAAAGAGCAACTTACAACTGAAAACACCAAATATAGGAGTAAGTGGGGATCTAACCGGGGACTCTTGATCACACTTGGTTTGTGTCTGTACTCGCGCTGTTTCTTAGAGTCAGATGGGGGGTGGGGGGATGTTAGAGCACGTGAGCTTATTCAGTGCTGCAGGAACAACGCAAATGTTGATCTTTTTTTTCTTTCAGTAATAGCGCCAGCATAAATCCAAACCCGATCTGACGCTGTTCGTTTTCAAATAATATTGCATTAGTGCGATGATGTTTTCACATATATTGTCTCTTTCTTTCAGGTGTGTAATAGGAACCACAGCATAGAGAGAAGTGTGTACATTGTAACAGGTACACACGTTGTAAATGTTGGAAAGACAATCCTTGCGTGTGTGTGAACAGTTAACATTTGAATCTGATGATTGCATATAGCGCTGAAGTTACTGCTCTGTACTATTCTATCCTCTGCATGTCCTGGAGTACAAAAGAAATAGCATACAGCAACATGTGGGGACTGGCAAGATCGGGGAAAAAAAACACGCAGTAACTGATTACAAACCGCAAGATGTTATACGAATGAATATGAATAATATGAATAATGTTGCATCTGTGCCACAAAGTTTTCCAATATGTACTATACAGGTCATAAAACTAATAATTCCAAATATATATACCTACAGGGATGTGTTTCAGGGTGTGGACTAGGCCTTTTGGTTCTAGTGAAGTGTATTGTTAATGCACAGTACACAAATACATTTTAGATAATTGTGTGCTTCTAACTTTGTGACAACAGAATGGGGAATGCCCTTTTCTGTTCCAGCATGACTAAGCAAAAAGACATTCTTTGACAAGTCTAATTTGGAGGAACTCAAGTAGCCTACAGAAAGCCCTTACCTAAACCCTACTGAACATCTTTGGGATGAATAGGAAGGCCAATTGCGAGCCACATCTTCTTGTTCAATAGTAGTACTTGACCTAACAAATGCTCATTTGACTGTGGAAAGTGCTCCCAGAAGAGTGGAGCATGTCATAGCTGCAATGTCATAGCTCCAAATTAATGCCCACAGCTTTGGAATGGGATGTCCAACAATCTCATACAGTTAGATCCATAAATATTTGTATTTTTGGTTCTGTACATTACCACAATGAATTTTAAATGAAACAACTCAGATGCAGTTGAAGTGCAGACTTTCAGCTTTAATTCAGTGGGGTGAACAAAACGATTGCATAAAAATGGAAGGCAACTAAAGCATTTTTTTTAACACAATCCCATCATTTCAGGGGCTCAAAAGTAATTGGACAAATTAAATAACTGGAAATAAAATGTTAATTTCTAATACTTGGTTGAAAACCCTTTGCTGGTAATGACAGCCTGAAGTCTTGAACTCATGGACATCACCAGATGTTGGGTTTTCTCCTTTTTAATGCTCTGCCAGGCCTTTATTGCAGCGCCTTTCAGTTGCTGTTTGTTTGTGGGCCTTTCTGTCCAAAGTTTAGTCTTCAACAAGTGAAATGCATGCTCAATTGGGTTAAGATCAGGTGACTGACTTGGCCATTCAAGAATTTTCCACTTCTTTGCTTTAATAAACTCCTGGGTTGCTTTGGCTGTATGTTTTGGGTCATTGTCCATCTGTATCATGAAATGCCGCCCAATCAATTTGACTGCATTTAGCTGGATTTGAGCAGACAGTATGTCTCTGAACACCTCAGAATTCATTCGGCTGCTTCTGTCCTGTGTCACATCATCAGTAAACACTAGTGTCCCAGTGCCACTGGCAGCCATGCACGCCCAAGCCATCACACTGCCTCCACCATGTTTTACAGATGATGTGGTATGCTTTGGATAATGAGCTGTTCCACGCCTTCTCCATACTTTTTCTTGCCATCATCCTGGTACAGGTTGATCTTGGTTTCATCTGTCCAAAGAATGTTTTTCCAGAACTGTGCTGGCTTTTTTAGATGTTCTTTAGCAAAGTCCAATCTAGCCTTTCTATTCTTGAGGCTTATGAGTGGCTTGCACCTTGCAGTGCACCCTCTGTATTTACTTTCATGCAGTCTTCTCTTTATGGTAGACTTGGATATCGATACGCCTACCCCCCGGAGAATTGTTGTTCACTTGGTTGGCTGTTGTGAAGGGGTTTCTCTTCACCATGGAAATGATTCTGCGATCATCCACCACTGTTGTCTTCCGTGGACGTCCATGTCTTTTTGCGTTGCTGAGTTCACCAGTGCTTGCTTTCTTTCTCAGGATGTACCAAACTGTAGATTTTGCCACTCGTAATATTGTAGCAATTTCTTGGATGGGCAGCTTAAGGATGGCTTCTTTCACCTGCATGGAGAGCTCCTTTGACCGCATGTTGTCTGTTCACAGGAAAATCTTCCACATGCAAGCACCACACCTCAAATCAACTCCAGGCCTCTTATCTGCTTAATTGATAATGACATAACGACGGACTTGCCCACACCTGCCCATGAAATAGCCTTTGAGTCAATTGTCCAATTACTTTTGAGCCCCTGAAATGAAGGGACTGTGTTAAAAAATGCTTTAGTTGCCTCCCATTTTTATGTAATCGTTTTGTTCACCCCACTGAATTAAAGCTGAAAGTCTGCACTTCAACTGTATCTGAGTTGTTTCATTTAAAATTCATTGTGGTAATGTACAGAACCAAAATTAGAAAAAAAGTCGTCTCTATCCAAATATTTATGGACCAAACTGTATACTGTAGGTGTGGAAAGACAATGCATTTCCAAAAAAAATCTGGGATTTACTGATTAGCGGAAATATTTGACAGGCGAGGTCCTTGTCATTATTTTATAATGAAAGGGACATAATGGGCAAGCAAGCACATAGCCAGCAATTACTTTAGGACACTAGTGTCCTTGAGCACATGCTTTACCTTTGATATAAATTCTCAAGCATACCAGTTGTGACTTCTCTGTTAGATGCTCTAACACCACTTATCACATTCTTTGGATGGAAGACTCTTTTCAATGACGAGTCTACAGTAATTGACTTTCTTATGATACTAGGTTCCTGTAAATTTTGCAGTAACATAAAAATTCTGCATTACAATAGTTAAAATAAGACTACAGACATTCTTCAACTAAAAATCTGAAAATGAAAATTTACTAGGAGGCTTCACCCCCTGTTCACTTCGCTCGCCAACCCCCCCAGCCTGCGGTACGCGCTAGCCTCTTTGTAGTTCTGCCGCTAGCGTATGGGGATGCAGATGTACAATTTAAACAGATTTTTATTTTCATGGGAATTGTTACATACAATATGCATCAACGCAATGTATAACTGCCCGCAATTGAATTTCGTTTCTTTCTCTCTGTTAAATAAAATGACTTTTTCGAATGTTTGGCTCTGAGATTTGTTATTTTAACCAGAAACTTAACGTTTTTAATACGAATGACATATCAAGATCTCCTTTGTTGTCTAATGTTATCCGCGGAAGATGTATTACATTACCTTTCTTGGATACATCCTTCTTTCTACAGTAATTCGTGTGTTGTATGACCGGACGTTGTTAATGGTTGTAGATATTCTTTGGGATATTGTAAGTTGTTGTTTTCATCTTCTACACGATCACCACCAACTGCTTCAGCATAGTCTATAGATACGCATTTAAGCAATTTGCAGTGTAATCGTTCATTATTTTTGGATGCATTTAACCAATTTGATGTGTAACTGATCGACATTTTTGGCGTTAACTCATTTGACTTCCTCGTTTCTCAGTGCTAGGATTGTACGTGTATTCATTTTTTATGTTTGTAACCCTTCGTGATGAAGTTCTTCAATAAGATTTGGACATAATATGTCTTCTATAATTGGGAACTTAAAGTGAGAAAAATGCAGAAAGTGTGTCTGACAAAAGCATTCACACAAATGAGAGCTGAGAGGACCATGGTCTTGTTTGAAAATGTTTGAGAGGAGCAAAGTTATTATAGTTTTGCCTTTTTATATTAATTTTTATTTCTATATTTTTTCTGACCTTACTTGGAAATTCAGTTTAGTTTTAGTTTTCCTTCATCGTGTATTTTTAGTTTTAGTTTAGTTTTTATCTTACAAAGACATTTCTATTTTATCTTTATATATATATTAGTTTCAATTTTAGTTATAGTAATTATGGTAAGGTTAAAGAGCTACTATGGAGTTTTTGTGTCACAATGAGACAGAACTGTACACTTAACAGGTTTGGATATAATATGAATTTAATGTTATTGGAAGCTTACTACACTACACAACACACTTTACTATTTGGTTTTATTTTTGTCTGGTAAAATATTTTCTATGTCATTTGTGCTGAACAAAACTGAAGCTGACTGTTGGCACTTTTTTTTCTTTTCCTTTTATTCCCCAGAATGGGCAAATTTGTAATGAACTTTAGGTGAATTTTAAGGTGTGATGGTTTTTTACTCTAAATGTCTACAATACACAACATCTCCTGCTCCAATGACAATGTGCTTATAATGAATGCCTTCAATATTTCATTCAAAAATCTCAAACACTGGGCTTTATTATTTTCTACCAGCCACATCTCTGATTCCATCTCAGGCACAAAGAATTTATAGACAGAATTTTTCACCTGCAGGCCTGGAAAGATATAAAAAAAATAAGAAAAGAGAATCTACTGTGTTTTGACAGGTGCGACCATGAAAATCACAGGGGTTAAGGAAGAACAAGGGTCTTAGGCTTGAATCAGTGTGCAGACCCCACCTAGCTATATTGAGGGAAACAAAGAAAAACAAGCATGTAGTGTGAAGGTTATGGGCAGTGAGACATGAATAGCCCATCATAAGAACAGTAAACCCTTAATGAGCAGAGCAAGAGCAGGTAATAAGAGTATGGACAGGCACAAAACGACAGAGACAGCGTCTGAGATTAAGAACAATTTATGCATTATCTAAACCTGTTCATCCATAGCAGGATCGCAGGAACCTGGAGCCTACCCCAGCAGGTTTGGATGCAAGGCAGGAAAAATCCCTTGTATACATTATGTATAATATGGTGGATTTTAAGAGCAAAAAGAATTTTGATATTTCAACTATCTGATTTGAGAGGGAGAGAAACATTGAAAAAATGGAGACAGATATTTTAAAGCATAATTCTGGTACTGGATTATTTTCACAATATCAGGTATTTTGAGCTGTGAATATGAACTAAAAAAGATAAATTAATATAGAATAAATACAAAAACAAATTAGTATGTTTAGCATTTCTCCACTTGGCAGACTCTCTTCCCCCACCTACCTGTAGTTCAGGAGAGATATTGCCAACTCAGGAATTTTACAAGGTTTGCATCGCACTGTTGTTAAACGACGTTTTTAAAGCAACAATATGCTGATCTTGTATGATGACCTTGTCAGTCTCTCGATCAGTGCCGTTTTATTTTCAACAATCAGGAGTGGCCTCCCCTCGACTATCTCATGTACTCAGATATGGGGATGGACATTTGAGGAGTAAACCGCACGACAATGATTGTATTATGTACAAACAAATCAAATCAAATTAATAATATATTGAACAATTATTATAAAAGTAAAGCTGAATAAATCGCCTCTGCAGCTGCATGAATAAAAAAAAAAAAATCAAGTATGTGTTCAGGTAAAGTACCCCTTCCTGTTAATGAAAATACAGATCTACAATTCTAATGTAATAACCACATGCCAAATTTCATCCATCTATCTAGTTGCGTTTTTGAGATATTGTGTTTATACACAAGCCCACACACACACAGAGACATAATTCCAAAAAACGGTATTTTCTGACTCAGGGAGGCCTAAAACGTCAAGATTCATCAAAATGTCAAAGTTGATTTTTTTTCATGATTAGTATACTTTCTCTATACTTTGTATACTTCAAGTGCAAAGTGGCAGATGAATTACCGTCAACAAAAAGCAAGCACCTGAGAAATAAACTGAAATGTAACTCATTCGTGATTTTTCTGTCCATATGGTAAAGTTTTTGTTGAGCAGCATAGTCCAATTTCAGGCATTTAAATTACATCTTGATATACAACAAGTGCAGAGAAAAGCAGCATGTAAATCGGTTTCTATTCCACAGGCTTTACACGTGTATTCAGCTCGCTCTGTCACCGCAAATGCAGTGAGAACACCCGCCCGCCATCACCAGCCGCCGATCACTGGATGAATATGTGCTTGTGGTGGATGGCTTTCAGTTTTAGAGTTAAATGTTATAAAGGTTCAAAACTAATGGCAAGAAAATTAATTAAAAAACGAAAACTAAAATTATATGTAGTAAGTTATTTTATTTGAGTTAGTTTTTTCAGCTACTTTAATAGTTTCGTTTAGTTTTTCATTTCAGTTTTGTTAATTTTATTTTACGAAAATGCTTTTTTAACAATAGTTTCAGTTTTGATTTTAGTTAACTATAATAACCTTGGAGAGGAGGGCATGACTTGAAAAAATATCAAGGCAAAAGTCTCGTCTTGCGGGACTTGAAAAAATCTCTCTTCCAAAAAGTCTTGTCGCGTCAAAGGATTTTTTTTTTATATAATAGAGAGACAATGGGGGGACAGCCCAGCTACTCTGTAATACAGTTTTATGGTAACATTTCTTGAATATGGCTATTCTATTTAAACTTTAAGAATCAGATTATGCATAATAACAAATAGGTATACAGGGAATGTACTTATTTTTGATGGGAAATGAACTTGCTCTAGCATAAAACCCAGAACTATATGCAAAAACACATTAAAATAATAATGGTGATATGAAGAAATATTGTTCTTATGCCAAAGGGTCTATTATAACTGGTCAGACTAACAACAGGCTTTACATAAGGAGACATTATTCAGTCTGATGATTGTGGTTATAAAAGAGTCCACACCTTTTATTACACGAGAAGCTAAAAGGTACCATAGGGAAACACATCATGAATGGGATGGGTAGCATTACAGATATGAACATTGATTTGTTTAATCATCTCTTTCTCTTATACTGCCTACAGTGAATTCAGTGCCAGTCTTATATTGCAGCTACCCTTCCCATTCACTTTTAATCAGGTAGGTTTTGGAATCCCCAGATCTCTCCCGGCAGACCACAGTGTAAAATGATACACTTGCTACTGTGGACTGGCAGGACATTCAAATAAGCTTGTTGCACCCATTAAAGCACAAGAGCAGAACCAGAAAACAAAGTCTGCAGTAGTCTACCTTGCATGGTTGTCCATCCAATCCAGTTTACTGTTCAGGTTGATTGCCAGGTATTGTTAAGTAAGCACCACATCCATCTCCTTCCCTATCATAATAATGGATCTCACCAAAGCGACCACCATCTCATTTGTTTCGGTAAAGTTCAACTACAAAGCAATTCCAAAGTACTAGACCAATACTCCTATTACAATTATTATTATATCGTTTTCTTTTCTGCTCTGTTTCTTGACTTTTCATTTAGAGGAGAGGAGATGGGTTCAAGGAAGGAAAGACTACCAAGTAGGCAAAAATATTTAAAAGTATTATATAAGTGACCACTGTTAATGTTAATTCAGAGATTAAAAGCCAAAGGATTCAATGTCACAGTAGCATATAGCTGTTTGACATCAACCAGCTCTAAAGTAAATCAATTGAACTTCACAACTTAAAATTGTATCAGACAAAAAATATATTCACATTCTGTAACTTAAAAAAAAAAATCAAATAAAGCTAATGAATAGAGAAAGGCTATGATCCCACTAGTGTTATAGTCTAGTGTTATAACAGTTATAAACCTTGAGTTGTAGCATTTACTCACTAATGTTATGCGAGTACAAATATTAAATACAATCCTTAAATAAAATGAAACATTTTAGTTGTTCAAGGTCAAAAGATGATAGACATTCCATCTGTCTTCTGATACAGTCTCATTTTAAACCTTTTGAGCGTCTACTTAAAATTTAACATATGTACGGGCAGAGACTTAAAATAAAAAGATATTTTCAAAAACTGCATTTTCATGGGGTGTAAGTCATAGCAGTTAATAATAAAACATGCATACATATCACCTAAAGTGTTAAAGTGATGATGAGACTGAACAGCGAAAACTACATTTTATCTTCTCCAATTCTCATTTCCATTGTTAGTGCAAAAAAAAAAAACTCTTTTACCTTTCATTATATTTTAAATTTGCAAGAATAATGAAAAGGACTTACTGGGCCCGTGTTGCTGTCTACTGCTTAACATAAGAATATTAACAATTTAAAATATAAATGCATAGCGTAACATTCATATACATTCAATGACTTATTCAACTTATTTGAAAGTTGGTGAATGCAATTTTTTTTAATTACTTCAAAGAGTCAGTTATCACACATATGTTTATTAAATATTATTGTAACATTGAGTCATTCATAAAAATAACAGCAATGATAGAATACAACTAAATGTATCAGTACACTATATTAAATACTGGATGCTCATTTGTTCACTCTATGCTTATAGAGTGATGCCGGACTCTTGTTGTCTTGCATTTACATCCAGATAAGTGACTTGTTGATGGTTTTGTTTTGTTTTTTAGTACTTTTATATTTACTTTACCTCATGCAGCAGATAAACTGATCTGTTGTACTGACAAATTGGGAACACGTACATCAACCATAGTTTGACTAACCTGAACTGGGCATGTGTTTTGCCATCAGGAGGAGATGTCTAATAAATAAGAGAAGAAAATATACAACATATAGTTGAATTGAGCTTTCTTAAGAAAATCCTGAAACAGGAAATTATTCTGCAATTGAAGATTCACAGTATGTGTATGTTTTTTTTATGACAGATAAGTTTGAAATTTTGCCAAAGCTTTTCAGTGGGAGATTGTAAATTTCAAAAATGTGTACAGCAGACTGTATTCAAACTATGTAAATAAATAATTAAAATGAAAAGTCCCAATAAGTTTCTTTAAAGAATAATTATGCCAGATTTCTATAAAATTGGTCTACTGGGAGCAATGTTGTTTCACAAAGATGGACATGGCAATCACATGGTGATTTTCAGAAGAATGGTCTAAAACTAACGTATAAGGCCACCACAATAGAAAGAAAAAAAAAAAAGTACAAAATTTGTTTGATGCTCATATGTACAGAAAAACAGTTTCCAAGAATAACATTCATGTTTTTTTATTAGGATATATTTTAATATTTACCACTTTCTAAATGGTGCTTTACTGCAAATGAGTATTGTGTCATAAGGTACATTTTTTGTTTCTAATAAACACTTATAATGTTTAACATATTACTATGACTACAACAGGCCCACAAACGAAACCATTAATCTTGAGTTTACAAAAAAAATTATTATATTTCTGTCCAAATAGGAACTTTAACAACAAAGCAAATAATCAGAATACAAATTACAAAAATTTAAAGCAAAATACATTTTAAATCGCTGACAAAACTTATTAAAAATTAAGACTGTTTCCTCTTGCAATTCTAAGTTACGGTATATTAAATATCTTTGGTAGAATAAATTGAAGTTCCTGTATTACACTCTTCAACCACATGCAAATTCAAAGAGGGAAATTAATTGTAAAAAGCAGCCAGAAGCTGCCATCTAGAGGAGAAAATAAGTTGCTTTTCAAAATAAGCAAAGCAGTAGCTCTCTTTTACTGTAGTTTTTGTACACTAAATTAAAAATCAACTGTTGTATACTACATTCCACAATATTAGAGGTAAATATCCAAAAAAAACTTCTGTTTATACTATTCTTGGTATAAACAGACATCTTTGATTTATGCATACTATAGTGAATTAAATCAAATTCTCTTCAACATCAAAACTATGCCCTGTAATAATTCTGTAACCTTAAAATTGTTATAAGAGATATTTATAAAAAAAACTGAAATGTTTAAGTTCATACAGCTTATATGGGAAATGTTTGAAGATAATAATGTTAGAGGATCGATAAACCATGCCCAACTAAGAAGCATGGCTTTTTGACCAGCCAAATACAGGTCTTCCAGTAAAAGATGAACGTTTGGCACCAGTGAATTCGGGGAAAAAAAAAATAATCTTTCATATAATGAAATAACAGCTTAAATCAGGGAAAGGATCAGCAAGAGGATTTTAAAGTTCAACAATGACAGTGACAGAACTCATTTAAAAATATTTAGGATCTGATTCAAAAACCATTTTTTGTAAAAATAGATGCGTATATCAAATTTAAAAAAATAACTAAACATGTTTAATATGCAAGTGAATTATTTGCTATGTATGACCTATTCACAAATTCCAATCTGTATCTCAGTTTATGGGTCAAGATTTTGTTTTTATCTAGGTTGAGAAACAGTATGGAGTTATTACTTAAAAGTCAATTGAGGAGAAAGCATTTTACTGTTTCCATATCAAATAGGCATATTAAGAAGTACCTGGGAAAGGAGTGGAGGCAAAAAAAAATATTTACCATAACAATTTTATTAAGAGAAAGGAACTATAGGTAAAATTCATTGTAAAGATATTTGTTGTAACGGAAGTATTATTATGGTCCCAACAGTTTAGTTTCCCCATATGACACGAGTCTATAGAAATCTTGTTACTATGAAACACATTCAGCAGATACTTTCATTACAATGAAGTCCCCAAAAAAGACCTTGAAATGCCTGAATGAATCATTCACAGAGCAATTAGTTCAGTGGTCGCAGATCACATTTCAATCCCCAAACAGAAACATTGTACTTTTTTTTTTTCTTTCGTCGAACTGTGTTTTTTTGTTTTCTGTGGTTTTCAGTGATACCATTTGCTTATTGCTCGTCAACACTTGAAAAACATCCATTGGAATTTAACTCAATGTCACCCTCCTATAGATATCGAAGACATGAAAAAACGACAACAGTTCATATTAGAAAAAAAAACTACATTTTTTGCGGCTCTCAATTCTGGCAAAAAGAAAAAAGATGTCACCAGTGAATTCGGAATTTCGCCATCGACACTGTCAACTTTATTGAAAGGCCGAGCAAAAAAAAAAAAAAAAGAAGAAAAATCTTGGGATGCAAACGTATGCGAACTGCTGCATTTGCAGACGTAGAAAAAGCAGTTTTTATGTGGTTCAGTGATGCTCATTCAAGAAACATTCCTATTAATGCAGCACTCATTCAAGAAAATGTGAGGTTTCTAAACTCTGGACAACACGCCGAAGAGCATCCCGAAGTGCAATCCCCGCGTCTGTGGAAGACTGTTTATCTGTTGCCGGGGCAACAGCAGGCTCACAGCTCTATTGCGTCTCTCCGCCAAAGCAAACAGAAAAGATCTCGATGGGTGATGCAAGGAACATTGTAAATGCAGGGAACAGTATTACTTGGTCACTAACCTAATCACAATCCTGCCTGACTGCTGTATCTGTGTATAGGAGAGTGGTAGAACACTTTACAAAAAATAACCCTGTTTCAAGCTGAATAAAGCTGGTTTTGCTAAAGTACTCAGCCTTGTGTTTTGGGGTGCAAGACAGGGACTTCTAGCGCAACCATAATCTTTTAGGATTTGCTTCTGGGGCATTTCGCTGCAGTGCTGTGAGCCTGCTGTTGCCCTGCCCCGGCAACAGACAAGCAATCTTAGATGGATGATAAATTAGACTGGACTGCCAATACTGATGCGCTGTGCAAGAAAGGACAAAGCCGGTTATACTTCCTTAGAAGGCTGGCTTCCTTCAACATCTGCAATAAGATGCTGCAGATGTTCTATCAAACAGTTGTGGCAAGCGCCCTCTTCTACGCAGTGGTGTGCTGGGGAGGCAGCATTAAGAGGAAAGACGCCTCACGCCTGGACAAACTGGTGAGGAAGGCAGGCTCTGTTGTTGGCATGGAGCTGGACATTTTAACATCTGTGGCAGAGCGAAGGGCGCTCAGCAGGCTCCTATCAATTATGGAGAATCCACTGCATCCACTAAATAATGTCATCTCCAGACAGAAGAGCAGCTTCAGTGACAGACTGCTGTCACTGTCCTGCTCCACAGACAGATTGAGGAGATCGTTCCTCCCCCAAACTATTCGACTCTTTAATTCCACCAGGGGGGGTAAACGTTAATATTTAACATTATACATAGTTATTGTCTGTTTTTTCACCTGTATTATTATCATTCTTTAATTTAATATTATTTATTGTATCAGTATGCTGCTGCTGAAGAATGTGAATTTCCCATTGGGATTAATAAAGTATCTATCTATCTATCTATCTTCCACAGAAACAGCAATTGTGCTTCGGGACACACTTTGCCATGTTGCCCCGTTGGATTGGGGATGGGTCCCAAAAGAGTTCAGAAACCTCACAATATGAAGAAGAAGAAGAAGAAGAAGAAGAAAAGGATGATTCGGCGACTGATAACTGTGCTGCCAACAACATGCTTCCACATTTAGATAATGTTTGCATTGAATTCCTCCCACCCAATTGTACAGCAGTACTTCAGCCATTGGATTTGGGCATCATTCACACCCTGAAAGTTTATTATCGCAAGGAAATGCTGAGAAAAATTCTCATCAGCATAACTTGTAGACAGGAGGAGATTAAAATTAACATGAAAGAAGCTATTGAAATGAGTGCAAGCACCTGGACGCAAGTTAAATAAAGCACTATAGTGACAAATACAGAATCTCATTACTACGAAATTCTCATTACAACTAAATATTTTTTAGGTCCCTGGCACTTCGTTGTAACGGAATTTTACCTGTATGTATGTACTGTGTATGGATCTAAACACTCTCCTTCATTTTCTTCACACCTTACTGTGCTGCAGATTTATTCTTTAAATGGATACATTTGCCATTTTGCCCATCAATATACACTCAATAAACCAAACTGACAAATTGAAAACATGATTTCAGGAAGGTTTGCAAATTTATTAAAAAAAAAAAAAAAATCAAAAACTGAACTCTCTCAATCATAAGTATTCAGACCCTTAATTCAGTACTTTGTAGAAGTCCCTTTGGCAGCAATTACAGCTTCAATTCTTCTTGGATAAGCCCCAATATAAAGACTCGCATATAAAAAACATTGTGCAGGATTTATACTAAATGGTTGACTTAGAAATACACTGACCGTACAAAAAAATACCTAAGGGCCACAAATGTTAAAAAATAATAATAATGAATGCATAAAAAATTACAAAATTAACAATTTGATTTTAGCAAAAGTATATGTCATTATCTTGCTTTCAACATACCATTTAATAACAAGGAAGAGAACACTGCCTTGCATGAAACTGTCTTGACAATGCAGCACATAAAGCTGAAAGTCATGCACTGTATTTGGAAAACAACTACTGATACAATCAAGCTTTGCAAGTAAGAACAATGCACTTTGCCTCCTCAAGCTCACTCAAAATCCTTCCCTGAAAAAGAGGCTGAGGAAATGCCATTAACAATACAACATTACAATGAGAATGCTTTGATAAGCAGTGGAAGAAGAAAAAAAACACCCTGTGAAAACAGGAAAAAGTTAAAAGCACAAGATTAAAATCGGTGAAATTTTAACTTTGGATTTTTCTACTGATGAAGACAAAAAAAACAAATCAAACAATATGCCAAACAATGGCCAAGGCAGTGATACCACTGTAACATATTTTTAAGTGGATAATTCAATCAGCACTTTTTGAATAACCTTAAACCTTTTTATAAATTTCAATACAGGTATATAGTCCTTTCACCCATTACTTTTATTACTTTATAGTGTTGCAGGAAGACAGAGCCTATTCTGGCCGGTTTTGATGGTTTATAACTTTTTGTACTATTAAAAGGATCTGGTGACTTTTCATATAAAAACTTCAGAAGCAAGGTTCTATATTTTATTTGCACACTTTAAAACACAAAACAGTACACATGTACTTTGTGAGCATGCCCGCTCTGTAAGCCATGCCGTTTTGTTGAAGGACAGGTGTGGGGCAGACTGACCTGCTGCTGCATCCAAACGGTGCCATCTTTCGCCTTTACACCAAGTGCAGCTGCATTGTTATTATATGCAAGTGGACGTTTCTTACGTGGAGGGCTTCTGTTCTTTCTCCGATGTAGAACCCTCATCCTCATCTGAGTTCACCTCGGTTATAGCACATCTTTATTTGAAAACAGCAGTGTCAGATCAGGGGGAGCGTGAATAAAACTGAATTTAAAAAATGCTAACCTTTACAAGAACCATACATTTACACTGGCTGTTACAGACTCAAATTAAATGTATGTTTTTATTGTATAATAGTAACAATAAGAGCAGCTCACTACTCAAAATGTTTATTTTGTGATGCAGCAAGGCTCAAACCCGCAAACTCTTGATTATGAGTCAGCAGTTCTTACCGCTGTACTACAAAGCAGTCGTGACAATGAAGTACACTAACCTGATTTCTTTTTCTTCGGTTATAGTCTTGAATAAAAGTGCACTTGTTCTGTTATATTTGTACCTTTTGTGAAAGTGCTTATTTGATATTTGGACTTGTCTTCATACATTATACGCTTCATGTCAAAATTTTGTCATTAGTATTAAAACATGAAGAGTTTGTCTTTTAGGTATGTGTTCAAAATTTCTTGCATTTCCTGTCATCCTACACTTACATAGATCTCTGCAGACACAGAACATACATGAAATGCATGTGTTCCAAATAACGATATATCATTTACCCTATACAGCTATAGGTACCTCACTCCCAGATAAACAAGGCTTGAGCTGAGAGAGCTTTTTGCCCTTCCTGCACCGGTGGGGGGGATAGGATAGTAGGCTGTTTGGGCTTATCAACACATTTACAACACAAAAGACACTGATGGAGAGGTGCGAAAAGATTTAAGGTGGGCCGGGATTACAAGTTTTTTCTTGGGCTTTGGTAATTCTAGTGTTAAGTATTAAATGGCTAGACGACCAGAAGTCTAAAGTCTCAAAATGACCTAAACATAATTTTTTTTTATAACTCTTCCATGCTGTAGAAGACACTTTTAAACTACTGTGTCATCATAAACATCTACTATCTCTTAAACTATTGTTTTCCTCCAGAATAAATTTTTGACCAAAACAAATGTAAGCACACTATACCCAAGTGGATCAAAAAACAAAGATGCAAACAATTTAAACTTAGAACAATTCACAGTTTTAATTCTACTTCTCCTGCCTAATAAGCATTTGTTTATATATTCCACAATACAGCATCCAAAGTTCAAAAGTCACACTGTGAATTCTTTACTGGCAAATAATTAGCTTGGAAGATGTGGACATGCTACTGTACTTTATATTAAAAGGGGTAATGTTTGGTGTTCAAACTAAGGGAGGACTGCCTTTGTTTCATCTATACATCTGCATTTTCATAATTCCTTCAAACATGTTCACATTTAAATGGAGTGTTTAAAATTATTTCAATTATTTTCCTACTGTTTAACAGGCAGTGTACCACAGAGGCAAAGAAACTGGACTGCAGACCACAAGGTTATCTGTTTATTCCCACCTCTTGCCTACTGTGTCATCCAGACAGCGTAAATTATACAGCCTGAGCTCCAAATGTTAAAAACAATTGCACTCCATGTGTGTACTTGTGAAGTGTCTGGAAATAAATACTTTTTTTAAAATTGCTATCAAAAAATTAGAAGATAAAAAATGGGAATTCAGATGGCTAATATAGAGTAATTCAAAACCAATATTACTATTTTTAAATGATGGGCTCTGTCACTGTCGAGTTTTAATATTACTAGTAAGAAGATATACAAAGCGCAAGTTTTAGTAAATGTAGTTACACTATAGCAGCTTCAAGATCATTTCATGCACAAATAAATATAATCAAAATAGAGTGAAACTGTTTCATTAAATATCACATAATAAAATAATGTATAAAGCTGTTTAATAAAAACAAAAAAATGTTGAATGTTATTTATTAGTACTAGATTCTCTGTTTATATGATGGACTTAGATTTAAATTACTGTACAATATTTGAACTGTGCATTTAGTACTTTACTGCAGTTATCTTTGTTAAATTCCCAGTGATATTGATATTTTTCATGGTATGGATTTTATAGCCTGCATTACAAATGCACCTCAGGTTTGTTCTTTGTAGAGTTGCAGCCCAGATTTCCACACACTCACGGGTGTTGATTTGGCAACTTCAGTAGCTTCGGTGCCTTCACTAGCATGCTTAATTGACAAAGCAAGCAGCCAAATTTACGTCTGGAATTACTTTGGCTTTGTGGCAATGGGGACAGAAAATCACATAACACGCAAGCCCGTATGCAAGATTTCCTACTGCACAATACCAACTAAAGAGGCTAACATATGCAACTGAGTCAAAGACTTGAAGGCACTGAAAGATGAAGCCCAGCATCAAGAGCACACGCTCTGCGCTTCTTGGATGATGGAGCCCTAGGCAGACACCTACGTTGCCTAATGGGTTGACCAGATTTCCCTAACGGACTCTCACACAAGTTAATACAAAGAATTCCAAGAGGTATTTTATTTTTAAATTACATAAACACTGATAGGTATAAACCTGTAAACTCAGCATTTGAAGTAAACATGTGATATTTTTTTTTCTACAGGTCAGCTTTATTTTGTGCTGTTCTTGAGGGACACCAGTCTTTAGCATGGAGCTCCTTCACTCCATCATTTTCTAAACTGTCGGGCTGAAGGGTGCTGCCATAGCATGTTACATTATTATGTGTGATTATAAACAGTAGCGTAGCTCCTCCATGTGCTCATATACTTCCAAATTGTGCTTTACAGCGTGTATCTAGTATGTCAGGGCTCACTTGCAGCCCAACAAAAGCACTCAGTGGCCTCATGGAACAGCATATTGAAATGCTAGTCTTGCAAAACATTCTGAACTTACTAACAGTTTGTAGTTTATTTACACAAAAATGCAATGTATACCATTTGCATTTATACAAAGCCTTTAAATGTGTTAGTAGTCTGTGTGTTATGTTTCAGAACAATTCTTTACAAAAGACCACATTAATGTTCTTTTTACTTGAATGTTTACTTAATTTTGTTTTAAACTTTTTATGTACATTGTTTACAAAAGATTGCAATAGTTATCCAGTTAATATGTAATGACATTTTTAACATTTCACTGTACTAATAACAGTACTAGATCTGTTTTAATTAATGTAAAACAATTTAGAAAATGTACTCATTGCATGACATTCAGGTGCATTCAAGAACTGTGCAGGCACTGTAGCTCTCATTGGATTATTATGGGCAGGACTTTGTTTAGTTCATTCACAGGGACCACTATCTCACTCACACACACACACACACACCCCATCCCACCCCACATTTATACAGTGACAATTTGCTAATACCAATTAACCTAAATAAATAAAAACTTTTGTAATTATTTCCTTCTGTGCTTGTCTGGAATTAGTAATATTCATGAAATGGAGATTACAAAATTGTCTAGTTATAACGGATGTTGGGGAATAACACAACTGAAACAGAGAATTTTATTACAGCGACTGATCATTAGGGGCATCAGATGAATAGGGTGAACAGACTCTCAAAGTTCACAAATTGGGACACCAGTGCAGCACGTACACCAAACACAAAAAGCCCATTTTCATTATTCCTGCTTCCTCCTTTCATCATCTTCAGAGACGGATATGGCCACAGGAAAAGAAACACTTTCACAAATGAACATACAGTATATGATTTCACATAGTGCTTGAAATACAAACAAATAAATGTTGGTACCATTTCTGTCTGTTTTCTGTTCCTCCTTGAAATGCCATGTGAATATAAGACAAGCTGTTAATCAAGCGGGGCTCCCTCTTAGAGTTTCATGCAAGCTATTGTAAATATATTGTGACAATGTTTTTTTTTAGCGAAGCAATATTTGTGACATTGAATAAGTTTATTAGATGGGCAGCCTGTTAAAACCAAGATATTTTCATATTCTTCAGTTGTCTGATCACCCAACACTAGTAAATTATAGTAAAATAGTTACACCACTGGGTATTTCATTAATTTCTAGGTAGTGCTTTGTTTTCCTTGGTTGTATTTAATAATTTTGTAATTAGAAACATCATTTAAATTACTTGGGTCATCAGCATTTTAACATGTGGACTATTTCTAATTACAGAGAATCTCTTCGTGGACCAGGGGCTTCTCTGTGGGGTTTTGAGCAACTCGACTGATTAACAGTCCATCAAAAAGTGAGGGTTCCCCCATAGGGTTTTGAGCAGGCTTTGAGTTTACTAGCAGTGGAGCTCTGCACATCGGCACCAACTCAAAGCCAAATTTTCGCAGACCTGCAGTAGACAATAACAGCATTAATGCACATGACATGCCTGCCTTTTCACGGACCAGTTCAAAATGTCTACAGACCAGTACCAGTCTCAATTAACACCAGAGAAAATCTGACTGCTTTAGAGGTGGAAAGGGGGGGTCTAATATACTAATAATGCAAACTGAGCAGTATAAGAAAAACAAAACAAGAACTCTCAAGCAGCTGGAATTAGAAGCAATCACACCAATCAGATATTAAACAGTAAGTATGTAAGATATCAACACTATGGATCACTTTTCCATTAATTTCTAAAAATAATGTTGAGTTATCCTCCGGGCGCTCCGGTTTCCTCCCACAGTCCAAAGACATGCAGGTTAGGTGGATTGGCGATTCTAAATTGGCCCTGGTGTGTGCGTGTGTTTGTGTGTGTCCTGCGGTGGGTTGGCACCCTGCCCAGGATTGGTTCCTGCCTTGTGCCCTGTGTTGGCTGGGATTGGCTCCAGCAGACCCCCATGACCCTGTGTTCGGATTCAGCGGGTTGGGAAATGGATAGATGGATGTTGAGTTAAAAAATGTTAAATAAAATTTGTCATGAACAGAAAGTCAGCAAGTATAAGAGGATATAATATGGTGATGATGATTAACCAGGTTAATTAACACAGAAGAGGATCTCCCTTAAAATGTTCATTAACAAGTGTGTGAAGGGTAGTGATGCTTTCAAAACACGTTAACTGTCAAAGAAGAGCCACAAAAGCAAAGAAATTTGGAAAACCCACATACATCTACTTCAGTATCAGATTTAGAATTCACAGCAGACATCAACTGATTTTGATTTTCAGTTCATTTATATTATAGATTGATAATAAAAAGAAAAATTCCAAGCTTATTCAATACCCAAGTTCTCCTCTCACTTTGTCATCCAGATAATTATTATTAAACACTGTCAAAATTTCTACTTTTACAATTGAAGACTTCGAAGTATATTCTAGATTCCCATGAGTGTCTGTGTGAAGAAGTGCTCCCAGACTTCTATTTTACAAGCACATCCTCTTTAATCTCCATCAGTGTATGTGGCTCACAATTTAAGAGAAACAATTCTGTTGTTTAATTACTTTAATAAATGAGAAGATGTGAAACTTGATTCTCAATCGTTTATGCTCCCTAACTGGACATATTGATATCAATGAAGCTTAACTGACTTGGTGTTAGACTGTGATGTTTAACTGTTCCCTTAATTTTCTGACCAGTGTATACTTATTTATCTGTCTATTGTATTTATTCATTTAAATATCTTCTGAAAAGAAAAAAGAAAAAAACAAAGTTCCCCCTTGGGACAATTAAAGTTATGTGGATCTGCTGAAGTACTGTTTTTGGTAGTAGGATGTTAGTCAGCATGCATAGGAAACAACTTGAGGGCATATGGAAGTTACGCAAATGCAGAAGCAAAATACTTATATATAGTCGACCCTCGTTTATCGCGGTTAATCAGTTCCAGACTCTACTGCGATAAATGAATTTCCGCGAAGTAGGATTCTTTATTTATAAATCGAATATTTTCACAGAGCATAGAAAGCCTGTTTACGACCTTCTAAATACGTTTTTTAACATTATTAGAGCCCTCTAGACATGAAATAACATCCTTGTAGAGACAGGGACTTTTAAACATTGCAAACAAACATTTGTCTCTTTTTCAAAAGTTTAATCTGTGCTCCGTGACAAGACAGAGATGACAGTTCCGTCTCACAATTAAAAGAATGCAAACATATCTTCCTCTTCAAAGGAGTGCGTGTCAGGAGCAGATAATGTCAGAGAGAGAGAGAGAGAGAAAAGCAAACAATCAAAAATCAATAGGTGCTGTTTGGCTTTTTAAGTATGCGAAGCACCGCCCAACAAAGCAGCCGTAAGGAAGGGAGCAATGTGAACAATGTGAAGGTAGTCTTTCAGCATTTTATAGAGGAGCGTCCGTAATCCTGTAGGCCAGTGTGTGAACAGCCCCTCTGCTCAAACCCTCTCTGTCAGGAGCAGAGAATGTCAGAGAGAGAGAGAGAAAAGCAAACAATCAAAAACCAATAGGTGCTATTCGGGCTTTTAAGTATGCGAAGCATCGAGTGGGAAGCATATCATATATCATTGAGGAGTTTTATTTAATACATAATACGTGCTCTGATTGGGTAGCTTCTCAGTCATCTGCCAATGGTGTCCCTTGTATGAAATCAACTGGGCAAACCAACTGAGGAAGCATGTATAATAAATTAAAAGACCCACTGTCCGCAGAAATCTGCGAACTAGCGAAAAATCTGTGATACAGTAATCCCTCCTCCATCCTCCATCGCGGGGGTTGCGTTCCAGAGCCACCCGCGAAATAAGAAAATCCGCGAAGTAGAAACCATATGTTTATATGGTTATTTTTATATTGTCATGCTTGGGTCACGGATTTGCGCAGAAACACAGGAGGTTGTAGAGAGACAGGAACGTTATTCAAACACTGCAAACAAACATTTTTCTCTTTTTCAAAAGTTTAAACTGTGCTCCATGACAAGACAGAGATGACAGTTCAGTCTCACAATTAAAAGAATGCAAACATATCTTCCTCTTCAAAGGAGCAAACAAATCAATAGGGCTGTTTGGCTTGTAAGTATGCGAAGCACCGCGGCACAAAGCTGTTGAAGGCGGCAGCTCACACCCCCTCCGTCAGGAGCAGAGAGAGAGAGAGAGAGAGATAGAGAGAGACAGATAAAAAAATCAATACGTGCCCTTTGAGCTTTTAAGTATGCAAAGCACCGTGCAGCATACTTAAAAGCTGCACACAGAAGGTAGCAACGTGAAGATAATCTTTCAGCATTTTTAGACGAGCGTCCGTATTGTCTAGGTGTGCGAACAGCCCCCCTGCTCACACCCCCTACGTCAGGATCACAGATAGTCAGCGCAAGAGAGAGAGAAAGAAAAGTAAGTTGGGTAGCTTCTCAGCCATCTGCCAATAGCGTCCCTTGTATGAAATCAACTGGGCAAACCAACTGAGGAAGCATGTACCAGAAATTAAAAGACCCATTGTCCTCAGAAACCCGCGAAGCAGTGAAAAATCCGCGATATATATTTAAATATGCTTACATATAAAATCGGCGATAGAGTGAAGCCACGAAAGGCGAAGCGCAATATAGCGAGGGATTACTGTATACAGTACTGTGCAAAAGTTTTAGGCAGGTGTGAAAAAATGCTGTAAACAAAGAATGCTTTCAGAAATATAAAGAATGATTGTTTATTGTTATCAATTTACAAAATGCAAAGTGAGCAAACAAAAGAAAAATCTAAATCAAATCAATATTTGGTGTTACTACCTTTTGCCTTCAAACCAGCATCAATTCTTATAGGTACACTTGCACAAAGTCAGGGATTTTGTAGGATTATAGTCAGGTGTATGATCAACCAATTATACCAAATAGGTGCTAATGATCAATGTCACACATAGGTTGAAACACAGTCATTAACTGAAACAGAAACAGCTGTGTAGGAGGCTTAAAACTGGGTGAGGAACAGCCAAACTCTGCTACCAAGGTGAGGTTGTGGAAGACAGTTTCATGTCATGGCAAGATTGAGCACAGCAACAAGACACAAGGTAGTTATACTGCATCAGCAAGGTCTCTCCCAGACAAAGATTTCAAAGCAGACTGGGGTTTCAAGATGTGCTGTTCAAGTTCTTTTGAAGAAGCACAAAGAAACGGGCAACGTTGAGGATTGTAGACACAGTGGTCGGCCAAGGAAACTTAGTGCAGCAGATGAAAGACACATCAAGCTTATTACCCTTCGAAATCGGAAGATGTCCAGCAATGCCACCAGCTCAGAACTGGCAGAAACCAGTGGGACCCAGGTACACCCATCTACTGTCTGGAAAAGTCTGGCCAGAAGTGGTCTTCATGGAAGAGTTGCAGCCAAAAAGCCATACCTCCGACGTGGAAACAAGGCCAAGCGACTCAAGTATGCAAGAAAACATAGGAACTGGGGTGCAGAAAAATGGCAGCAGGTGCTCTGGACTGATGAGTCAAAATTTCAAATATTTGGCTGTAGCAGAAGGCAGTTTGTTCGTTGTCGAAGGGCTGGAGAGCGGTACAATAATGAGTGTCTGCAGGCAACAGTGAAGCATGGTGGAGGTTCCTTGAACGTTTAGGGCTGCATTTCTGCAAATGGAGTTGGAGATTTGGTCAGAACTAATGGTGCCGAGTTCCTTCAAAAACTGTGTGCAAGTGTACCTAGAAGAACTGATGCTGTTTTGAAGGCAAAGGGTGGTCAAACCAAATACTGATTTGATTTAGATTTCTCTTTTGTTCATTCACTGCATTTTGTTGATTGATGAAAATAAATGATTAACACTTCCATTTTTGAAAGCATTCTTTGTTTACAACATTTTCTCACACCTGCCTAAAACTTTTGCACAGTACTGTATATTTAGATATGCTTACATATAGAAGCCGCGAAAGTCGAAGTGCGATATAGCGAAGGATCACTGTAGTGTAAAGACAAAAGATTGTACAATCTTTACCCTCACGTAAAATAACCAATGTACATGTGCCTGTTAGAAAAGAAATATTAAGTTATCTATATATATAATTCACTAAGTCTATGGCAAGCAAGACGCACACAAGACCATGCCCCGCCCACCAACAATTCACTAAGCAGCCGACCATGGCACACGCACTACAGAGCCAACAATTCGCGCGAGAGCAAAAGCATTTGCCAAGAATGTTTTCATTAATCAAGAACGAAAGTCGGAAGTTCGAAGAAGATCACATACCATTGTAGTTCCAACCATACAGTGGGGCAAAAAAGTATTTAGTCAGCCACCAATTGTGCAAGTTCTCCCACTTAAAAAGATGAGAGAGGCCTGTAATTTTCATCATAGGTATACCTCAACTATGAGAGACAAAATGAGAAAAAAAATCCAGAAAATCACATTGTCTGATTTTAAAGAATTTATTTGCAAATTATGGTGGAAAATAAGTATTTGGTCACCTACAAAGAAGCAAGATTTCTGGCTCTCACAGACCTGTAACTTCTTCTGTAAGAGGCTCCTTTGTCCTCTACTCGTTACCTGTATTAATGGCACCTGTTTGAACTCGTTATCAATATAAAAGACACCTGTCCACAACCTCAAACAGTCACACTCCAAACTCCACTATGGCCAAGACCAAAGAGCTGTCAAAGGACACCAGAAACAAAATTGTAGACCTGCACCAGGCTAGGAAGACTGAATCTGCAATAGGTAAGCAGCTTGGTGTGAAGAAATCAACTGTGGGAGCAATTATTAGAAAATGGAAGACATACAAGACCACTGATAATCTCCCTCGATCTGGGGCTCCGCACAAGATCTCACCCCGTGGAGTCAAAATGATCACAAGAACGGTGAGCAAAAATCCCAGAACCACACGGGGGGACCTAGTGAATGACCTGCAGAGAGCTGGGACCAAAGTAACAAAGGCTACCATCAGTAACACACTATGCCGCCAGGGACTCAAATCCTGCAGTGCCAGACGTGTCCCCCTGCTTAAGCCAGTACATTTACAAGCCCGTCTGAAGTTTGCTAGAGAGCATTTGAATGATCCAGAGGAGGATTGGGAGAATGTCATATGGTAAGATGAAACCAAAATAGAACTTTTTGGTAAAAACTCTACTCGTTGTGTTTGGAGGAGAAAGAATGCTGAGTTGCATCCAAAGAACACCATACCTACTGTAAAGCATGGGGGTGGAAACATCATGCTTTGGGGCTGTTTTTCTGCAAAGGGACCAGGACGAATGATCCGTGTAAAGGAAAGAATGAATGGGGCCATGTATCATCAGATTTTGAGTGAAAACCTCCTTCCATCAGCAAAGGCATTGAAGATGAAACATGGCTGGGTCTTGCAGCATGACAATGATCCCAAACACACCGCCCGGGTAACGAAGGAGTGGCTTCGTAAGAAGCATTTCAAGGTCCTGGAGTGGCCTAGCCAGTCTCCAGATCTCAACCCCATAGAAAATCTTTGGAGCGAGTTGAAAGTCCGTGTTACCCAGCGACAGCCCCAAAACATCACTGCTCCAGAGGAGATCTGCATGGAGGAACGGGCCAAAATACCAGCAACAGTGTGTGAAAACCTTGTGAAGACTTACAGAAAACGTTTGACCTCTGTCATTGCCAACAACGGGTATATAACAAAGTATTGAGATGAACTTTTGTTATTGACCAAATACTTTTTTTCCCACCATAATTTGCAAATAAATTCTTCAAAAATCAGACAATGTGATTTTCTGGATTTTTTTTTTCTCATTTTGTCTCTCATAGTTGAGGTACACCTATGATGAAAATTACAGGCCTCTCTCATCTTTTTAAGTGGGAGAACTTGCACAATTGGTGGCTGACTAAATACTTTTTTGCCCCACTGTAAACGATGCCGACTGGTGATCCGGCGGCGTTATTCCCATGAGCCGCTGGGCAGCCATTACTCCCACTGGCATGCCTCCGCATAAAGTCAAAATTAAAATTATTTCAGTCGTCATGCTTCTCAGAAACCTCATGCCAGCAAGAAGTCTCTGTAAAGGCACTAGACTGACTGTTCTCAGCATTCACCGCAATGTACTGGAGTGTAAAACAATCACAGTTCCTACCTCACAAACTATCCATATTCCCCGGATTTCCCTGACCTCATCCGATTCAAATTTGCCTTTTACTTTTACATGCAGATAATTTCCTGTTAGATTGGCCATTGCAATGACAATTAATAAGGCACAGGGACAAACTTTCAAAAAGATATGCCTGTATCTGCCAAAACCAGTTTTCATTCACAGACAATTGTATGTTGCTCTCTCCAGAGTTCCATCTTTTCATTCACTTACAGCACACAGGCGCATGCATGAGACACACACACACACACACACAGGCGCGCGTGCGAGAGAGAGAGAGACACACACACGTACACACACACAGGCGTGCAATAGCGACACACACACACACAGGCGCGCGCGAGAGAGACACACACACAGGCGCGCGCGCGAGAGAGAGAGAGAGAGAGACACACACACAGGTGCGAGAGATAGAGAATCCCTGACCCCATCAGATTTAAATTTGCCTTTTACTTTTACATGCAGACAATTTCCTGTTAGATTGGCCTTTGTAATGACAATTAATAAGGCGCAGGGACAAACTTTCAAAAAGATATGCCTGTATCTGCCAAAACCAGTTTTCATTCACGGACAATTGTATGTTGCTTTCTCCAGAGTTCCATCTTTTCATTCACTTACAGCACACAGGCGCGTGCACGAGACACACACACACACACACACACACACACACACACACACAGGCGCGCAACAGAGAGACACACACACACACAGGCGCGCGAGAGAGACACACACAGGCGCGCGAGAGAGACACATACACACAGGCGTGTGAGAGAGACACACACACACACACACACACAGGCGCGCGAGAGAGACACACACACACACACAGGCGCGCGAGAGAGACACACACACACACACACACACAGGCGCGAGAAAGAGAGAATCCCTGACCCCATCAGATTTAAATTTGCCTTTTACGTTTACACGCAGACAATTTCCTGTTAGATTGGCCTTTGCAATGACAATAAGGCACAGGGACGCACTTTCAAAACAATATGCCTGTATCTGCCAAACCCAGTTTTCAGTCACGGACAATTGTATGTTGCTCTCTCCAGAGTTCCATCTTTTCATTCAATTACAGTCGTATCCTCAAACCCACCCCATTTGGACAACTGTGTCTTTCAGGAAGTGTTCACCCATCAATACAAAATTATGCGGCGCGGGTTGGCTAGTTGTAATTATTTAGTTAATATGTCATTGTTTTTAGAACATGGCAGTGACAAGAGTAGCCTTACAAACAAGTATCAAGACGATTGACAAGTTATCAGTTGTCCAGTTTTAGCATGATGCAATTTGTTTTACGTAGAGCTAGGGCACTCAGTGACTCACTCATGCTGTTCATTAGTATTTTTACACTGTATAAAAGGAGAGTTTGAGGGCACTTTTCTTTGACAGTATTGTTAAGCTTGCCACTTACAACAACTATCCCAACATTCGTGAGCATCACACTTGGTATAAAAAGGAAAGACTGAAATCCGCAACTGCTCAAGGCAAACTATATGAGGTCGTATGTTATCATTTTTTTTATGGCAGAGTTTGATACGTCTTGTTACTCTCCAAACTATAATAATATATAGGTTAAGATAAAATAAAATTTATTAATAGTTCACACTACAAGTAGCATTCTTAGCTCTATCTAAGGTGTTGCTTTAATTTTAGCAGAAACCTTTTTCTTGAAGTATGATAGTATATACTGTACTAAAAATAAAAGTGTATCAAAAAATGCCACTTTCTAGAAAGTGTTCAGGTTTACCATAAATCAGATTATTGCACATACTGTGATCTTATCAACAAAGAAAAATATAAAGATGACTAAAGAGTAGTAAAATAGCAATAATTATTAATAATAATACTTTGTAAAGTTTTGTGTGTTAAGAAACAACAATATTTAAAAGAAAAACTATTAGAAGAAAGGTACACATTAAATTTCTATTTTCAATTCCAAACTCTTAAACATTTAAAAATTCCGCTTGATGCCTCAATGTAAATCGGCTGGAAAATTAGCCGAGTATAGTTTGGTGGTGGCATGGAAGAAAATTTGAAAAACACTGCTTTAGGGTACAGCAGCATTTACAGCAGATTGACCTATGAATAAATGAAAGTGTTAACAAGACTTTTAAACAAGTACACTATGTCAAGAATACCATATAAATGTTTTAAACTTTTTTAATGCTTACAAGAAGCCTGAAGTACTGCTCTTTTTGCCAGATTATTGACTTATGAATGCCTCTACTTTCTCAAGAGGAAAGTAGCTATCTTTTTTGTTTTTTGATAAAAACGTTTGATTGTTAATTTTGTGTGATACCTAAACTCTAAGTGGTTTCAAAAAGGTATATTTAAAACTGATATTTTTCAAAGAACTGTAGCAAAATTGGGAATTTTACTATAGTAACAACCATAGATAGAATCCAAACAAAATATCAATGACGTATAAACATGTAAAACATGGAGATTATTCAAGATCACTCAACTGTTTGAAGTTCTATCACTGAGTTTGCACAGGTGGTAAACCAGCTGAGGGTAGGGAAGGCTACAAGGATCTGTGGCATCCGGGATGAACTTCTCCAGGCTGGTGGTAAGACCGTCCTCCTGGCATTGCAAGCAATCTTAGCTTCCATTTGGGAGACTGGCGTCATCGCAACTGACTGGAAAATGGGATTTGTTGTCCCAATCTGGAAAGGGAAGGGAGATCGCCTGGATTGTGGCAACTACTGGGGGATAAACACTGCTCTTGGTGCCAGGTAAGGTCCTTGCTAGGGTCGTCCTCAGTAGGATCCGTGATCACTTGCTCACCTACCAGTGACCGGAGTAGTCTGGTTTTACACCTAAGTCATCTACCTTCAACTACATCCTTGCACTGAGGGTTTTCATGGAGCACAAACACGAATATAAGCAGAGTTTCTTTGCAGCTTTTGTCGATTTTCATAAAGCTTTCAAATCAGTTGATCGTGCTGCCAGGTGAGACATCCTGAAACTTCGCAGAATCCCCTCAAGGTTGTTAAATATCATGGCCAGCCTGTACACTGGTACTATGAATGCTGTGCAGAGTGGAGGCAGAACCTCTGCGTTTTTCACAGCTGATTCTGGGGTTCGTCAGGGGTGTGTTCTTGCTCCTACTCTGTTCAATGCTTGCATGGACTGGGTGTTGGGCAAGATTGTGGGGTCCAGTGGCTGTGGGGCATCTGTTGGTGAAGAAAGTAACACTGATCTGGACTTTGCCAACCATGCTGTGATCTTTGCGGAGCAAATGGAGGTTCTGATCGGGGCTCTCGAGAGGACTGAGTGAGGAGTCTGAGTGTCTGGGCTTGCAACTGGATAAAAACCAAATTCAGGCCTTTAAAGACCTCTTTGGCACAGCCATCAGCAGGGTGTTTGTTTGCGGAGAGAGTGTCAACCTTGTTGAGAGGTTTACTTACCTCGGCAGTGACATTCACGTCTCTGGTGACTCTTCCTTTGAAGTCAGTAGATGACTGGGAGAGCATGGGGGGGACAGGGGGTCATAAGGTCGCTGGAAAGTGGTATGTGGCACTCCAGAAATCTATGCAAAAGGACAAAAGTCCAAGGCTTTAGAGTCCAGGTGCTTCCTGTCTTGCTATATGTTTACGAGACATGGACGCTATCCAGTGACCTGAGACGAAGACTGACTATGGTACTGTGTCTCTTCAGAGAATCCTTGGGTACCGCTGGTTTGACTTTGTGTCTAATGAATGGTTGCTCATGGAGTCCCAAATGACGCTCATTACCTACTGTACATTGTTAGTAAGTGTCAGTTATGGTACTACAGCCAAGTGGTGCGATTTCCCCGAGGCCAAGGGAACGCCCACCTAACACCTGGCTGAGGCAAATAGAGGGTCATTTCCAGAGGGTGGGACTGGACTGTGAGTCTGCCTGGGAGGTTGCCAACCAGGATCATCAGCTGTTTCGTCATGTGGTGGGTGCGCAACACACTGTACCAGTGCATGCTCCCCAACCTGACTTGAACTGACCTTTAAAGTTGCATTTGCAAAAAAGACTGTCTTTACAGTTTTAGTCTCACTGAAGCCATACATATAATATATTAAGTCTGAAGACAGCCATGAGTGAAATGCACTTATAACTGGGTGGGAAATATTAGAAAGCTCACAGAGTCACATTTCTAACCCAATCTAATGCCTCTTGAAGGTGGCTGGCACGAGAAAAGGAGAGAATCGGAAAGGAGACAAAAGAAAAAAGAAAGGAGGTTAAAAGATGGAGAGAGAAGGCATGAGTGAATGAGAGCCGGTGCATGTAGATATGAGAGAGAGAGAGAGAGAGAGAGAGAGAGAGAGAGAGAGAGAGAGAGAGAGAGAGAGAAGGCTGACAGCCAAGGGAAGGAGGGAGTATGCGGCCAATGGTCATTGGCTGATGACCATTCCAGCTGAGCGACCTGGAAGGTGGAGGTGACCAACGCGCTGCTCAGTTGGAGCAACTCGCCGTATAAAGTCAGAGAGAGGCAGCACGGCTGCAAGGAGAATGAGAGGCTCAGTGCGGCGCCCTGTGGGTGGTGCCATTTACTGCAGGGAGGCAAGCCTGACAGTGGGAGTTGGGAGGTTCGGGGATAATGCCCTGCTGGGACTCGGAGATGGCTACAGTGGCCCAAGCCTAGAAGCAGCGCAGAAGGTAGGCTAAACTGCTGGTGCCTCCTTGGCTGCAAGGACCAGATTAGGGTTAAGTCAAGGAGACATCGGCATTTAAACGAGTGCACCAAGGCTCATGTTTTTAAGTACATTTTCCTGCCAAATAATTTTAACCTCTATTTAATCGATTATTTATGTGATTATTTTTTAACCTCCACCAACACCTTTAATTTTATGGTGTACAGTATTTATTTATTTATTTATTGAACATTTAGCGCACTGCACAGATTTTGGACAGTTTTGATCTTTCATGGTTTTAATAAAAGCATTTGGTACCTTTATGCACCAACCTCTAGTTTTGTGTGAATGTCCACATCTGCTGCCTTATCCCTTGGGTACATTATTGGTTGTAGCAGGTTCAAGAGGTTCCCCAGAAGCACCAAGCAGCGTGGGGCCAACTTGCATCATCACAGGCACTCAAAATAGGGGGAGTGATTTTGAACTGCAACGATCAGCAGTACTGTCATTAATCTGGTCTGACAGACAACAACAGCTGTAAAGTCTCCTAAAAAACCCTGTCAGACATATAAATTTGTGTCACGGGAGAAAACACATCACATGCTTAAAAACAAACATAACCTGCTAAAAGGGAAAACCCTTTCAGTAGAATCAGATTATACATTGGCATTCAACGCTATCAATGATGGAATAGTACACGTGAACAACATGTTGCCGCAGATGCTGTGTGTACTCTCTGTTGTTCACCGTTATGACAACAGTGTAGGAGTCGATGCTTAAAAGAATTGGAAGCTATTCTTGTGAAAATATGAACAGCAAAATTTGCATTTGAAGTAAACAGTATGTCACACCCCATCAAAAGAACTGCTGTCAAGAGAGCTGATAACGAAGAAACACAGGAGATACAGATTTCATACTCAAATCCCCCTCAAATCAACAAATCTGCCTAATGACACGAGTAAAATTAGGAACAAGGCTGCACAGCATCCACCTTCTGGCTACACGTCTCAATGAATAACTAACAATAATTAATATTAATGTCTAACTGGAAATGCAAACATGCCATGACAAAATAACATTGCACATACATAAACCACAATCTTATTTAAGTTGTATTTGCTGTTATTTCATATAGTGACACAATAGTGTTAATGAGGGAAAGATAGCAGCAGACAGAGGGACTTCTCAAACTTATGAAGCCCATTAGCTGGTGTCGCTTGTGTGTATGTGTGTGTGTGTCTGTCTGTCTGTCTGTCTCCACTGTCACATCACTTATTACAACGTGCCGATTAGTTAAACTTAGGTTGTCATGTGTGAATTACATGTGGTTCCTTGAGACTAAGTCACTTTAACAGATATCTATAGCAGTTGAGAGATTATGCTTCCATTTTTACATTTAGAACACTATGACAAATAATGAAAATGGTTTCTGTCTTCATAATCAACTGTTTAGAATTCCTGTAAAAATGTATTTTTTTGGTTAATTTCATGGCATCTCACATTTGCTATTGCTTATGTGCATGTGAAGTTACAAAAACCAAGTCAAAATTCACCTTATAACAAGACTCACTTCAAGTGCATTGATAGCTCATCCATCATACTTGCAGACTATTACATTTTATTTGCCATACTGACAGATACTCCAACATTTTCAGCGTTAATCAATTAATTTTAGCAATGAACTAGGTTGTTTCTAACAGCCATATTTATTAGCCGTGTGTCACTTTGTGGCTAAACTATGACTAATGCATTGGAAATATCATTAGTAAAATAAGTATTTGCTTTATCAATTGCGTCAGATGACCCTAAGGTTCTAAATACTTTGATTCTGTGTGGAAATAGCACCACAAAATGGATGAGAGGTAATATTTTAAACCAGGAAAAAAAACAAACTTATCATTGGCAAGAAAAAAATGAAGATCTTAGACGTAAACAAAATCACCTGGCTTTACAAATAAGTAAAAAATAAGACCAAATAATGCCAGGAGTAAAGCATATGCAAATTATTTTAGATTTGGAGTTAGACAAATCACATATTGTTAAGACTGTATTCTTTCACTTAAGAAACAAAGTAAGTTTGTTCTTTGATTGTCTGGATTACCGTAATGCAGTACTATTACAATCACCTAAAATGCAATTTGGCTTTACAGTAGTTTATTCAAACCACAGCAGGAAAAATATTAACTAGAAAAAGAAAATCTGAACATATATCCCTGGTCACAGTATCATTTTAAAAAAACGTTTTTTTGTAATAAAAACTATATACATGGCTCTGAATAATCTCATACACTTTTATTTATCCCCCTACATTTGCAAATGTAATCTTAGATCTTATAACATTGGCTTACTCAGTAGTCCAAGAGTATGGCATAAAACAACTGGAGAGGAAGCATTTTGATTTTATACACCAAAAAACTGGAACATTTTACCATTACACATACCACTACATGATATCTGGGACAAAGACATTTCCTTGATTGCCACTCTGCTCCACAGTTTTAAATTACAAATCAAACAATTCAGACGTATTCAAGTACACATTGCAGTCTTTAATTTAATGGTATTTACATGTAATTCGGTCACAGCATGTAGAAATGACAACAAAACATGGTTTTCCCATTTCAGAGCATCATAATTTTTGGGAAATAGCAATGGTACAGTAGGTATATTCAAGCAGTCCTACTTAGTACTTTGTTGTACATCGGGGCTAGGCGATATTGGAAAAAAAATAATTGTCACAATATTTTCATATCAAATCACTATTTCTGTCAAGCTCAAAGGTTCCTTTTTAACTCCTAAGTGAGATGTGAAGATATTAGGTTAATTTAGATTTAAATATTATTTATTTTCTGTCAGAAATTGAACATGACAAATGTACTGTAGAACATTATACAACTGCATTTCAAATAAATAAATAATATATATATTATTGTGGCGAGTGGCTCAGGGTGGTACCCAGCCGGGACGCCCAGAAGGACCGGAGGAGGAAGTATGCCTCCTCCAGACCACGAGGGGGTGACCGTTCTGGTGGCTATGGGGACCACGGGAAAGGAGCATGGAAACTCAACCCTATAGGGGCCCGTGGTCACCGCCAGGGGGCGCCCAGATGCCTGAGAAGCCCTGTGCTGGGGGGACGAAGACCAGGGACACCCGGAGTGCTTCCAGGTGCACAGCCGGCACTTCCGCCACACCAGGGAATGCCGGCAGTAGCTCACTGGGAGGCACCTGGAGCACATCCGGGTGAATATAAAAGGGGCCGCCTCCCTCCATTCGATGGTTGGAATTGGGCGGAAGAAGGACAGAGCTCGGAGGAGAGGTGTGGAGGCGGACCAGAGAGAAGAGGCATTGATAAGAGGCCTGGACTTTAAGGGTGAAAAAGTACGGGAGTACTGGGTTATGTGCTGTCACTTTATTTGATATGTATAATAAACGTGTGTGCGGTGTGTAGTGTTGAACCTACGGTGTCCGCCTGTCTGTGTCCGGGCCGGCTTCCATTAAATATAACAACTAAAATCTTGATTCTAAGCTGTCAAAAGGTTTAAGCGTTAAAGGAGAACACGAAAAAAATGCACAACTAAATTCTTTAGTCGACTCCAAATAATAAAATAGGTAACACAAAATAAAAAAAGCCTCAGTTCTGACCAGTCAAAAGCTTTCAAGTTTTACAGGAGAACAAACTATATTTGTTGGTCAACTCCAAATAAATAAAATAAAATATTAATTCTAAAATCTTAAATCTAAAACTTAAACTTTTACAGGGGAACACAAAGTAAATTCTTTCGCCAGTTCCAAATAAATAAAGCATTATCTACTCTATTATAGATATTATATATATTATATAAAAAATTCTAAGCCTAAAAGTGCAACGATTTTGTGCAACGATTCTGTCACGTTTTTTGTCACGCTTTAAATTGGGCTTATTTTAAAACCTACATATATATGTTTTGTATCATTCTTTTCAGAATTTATCAAACTTTAATGTGATTCAGATTCTTATTCGGTTTTTAAATTATAAACTAAAAAATATCAAGAACTCACTTGACGAGAGACGAGACTGTGTGTCAAAAGATTTATCCATGCCTGGGGCCGGATATAACGGACAAAGAGTAGGACAGCTGTTGTACAGGCTTTTAAATGTTTGAAGCGCCATGTGAGATGCAGATCACGTGACATGGCAGCAGCAGCAATCCAGCAGCTGATTGAGCAATGTTTCCCATTGTATTACCATTTAAGAGGGGGTTTCAGAGGAGCGGCCACATCTCCTTGGGGTGCATTCAGCCCCCTTCTTCACAACACAAGTGGCAAAGATGCGAAGTGGCTGGTGCATAGCGCAGGCCGTGGGGGTTTTGGTAAGCGAAGTGAGCAGGGGGGAACCCCCTAGTTACAAAATAAAATCTAAAAAAAAAAATTAAAAAAAACATCTCTATAATGCATCCTTTCCTTTGTATACATTCAAACTGTTTTAAATGGTTGGGAAATAAACCTACAAATAAATACACAAAAACATTCTGTATATATCCTCAGTTCAAATTCAAAAAGCTTTCAAATGTAAAAGAAGAAAAGAAGGAGAATATTTACAAA
This sequence comes from Erpetoichthys calabaricus, assembly GCF_900747795.2. Taxonomy (NCBI): domain Eukaryota; kingdom Metazoa; phylum Chordata; class Cladistia; order Polypteriformes; family Polypteridae; genus Erpetoichthys; species Erpetoichthys calabaricus. The sequence goes on from NC_041398.2 coordinate 168,606,988, forward strand.
GCTGACATATTCACTCAACTGTTGTCAGCTTATGCTCCAAGGCAAAAAAAAAAGGAAAGGAACAAGAAATCCCTATTAGCGCAACACTTGTTTGGGTCTGGGACCATAAAGTCCCAGCTTCAAATAGTACAAAATAGTGGTTTTACCTGTCTTTATGGGATAGTGCACGATACTCTGGTTCTTGTCGGACTTTAAAATAACTAAAATATCTCCACACTACAGAATTCCTCAGGCTCTTCTTTTCAACCATGTCTGTCTTTTCGGTCTTAGGCGATGTCCATTGGGGTATCTTCTTCTGCAACACTGATTTTTTTCAAGTTTTCGTTAACATTTTCTGTAGTCATTTTCTCTTTTATCTTGTACCCACTCCTGACATACTGGAATGTACGGCTTCTGCGACTCAAACTGTGCGCATCAACCTAACACGGCACGGGGTATTCTCATTATCATTGGCTTTTCATGTTGTCCGTCAAAACATGGACAGAATAAGTTGTATCGACTTTCTATTGACCATGTCTTAGGTTTTTAATTGATGAAAAGTTATTTTGCAATAATTCTCTTTATCGTTTTATTGCGTAGCCCTACTTGCATGTAATGACTACTTGACGTCTGCATTTCATAGACATCACCAGGTGCCAGTATGTATGGGATCATTATCCTGATGTAGGATGAAGCGCCATCCAATAAGTTTGGAGGCATTTCCTGGAAATTGAGTAGATTTAACTGAGCAACTGTCGTCAGCAATTACATTATCAATAAACAGAAGTGTGCCAGTACCTGTGGCAGCCATAAATGCCAACCCATAACACCACCATATTTAACACATGAGGTATTATGCTTTGGATCTTGGACAGTTCCTTTTTGTCTCCAAACAATGCTCGTGCTATCACTCTGATACGGGTTCATCTTTCTCTCGTTTGTCCACAAGACATTTCTCCAGAATTCTGAAGGCTCTTTTAATTACTATTCTACAAAGTGTAATCTGGCCATCCTGTTTTTGTGCCTAACTAGTAGTTTGCTTCTTGCATTGTGGCCTCTGTATTTCTATTCATGAAGTCTTCAGGCAGAAGATGTGTATGCGTCAGAGACTACACCGCTGAAGACTTTTTCTGATCTATTGGACAGCCATTTGGGGCTTTTTCTTTATCACAGTGAGGATTTTTCTGTCATCAGCAGTGCAGGCAACTTGGCTTACCAGTCCCTTTGCAATTACTGAGCTCAACAGTTTGTTCTTCTTAATCAAACTCCAGAAACATGATTTAGGTAATCTGAAGGTTTTACCAATGCCTCTCAGGGTTTCATTCCTTTTTATTCAGCCTCATAATGACTTTTTTGACTTTCACTGGCACAGCTCTTTTCCTCATGTTGAACAATGGCAAATACAGATTCTAAACAAGCTTAGGTATCTTATGTCTGAACTAATGAAGCACTGAAACTCACCTGAGTAATCATAAACACCTGTGACGTCAATTCTGCCAAACATTATGGTGCCCTGAAATGAAGTGTTGATATTTCTATATGCTGTGATAGAAATGTATGCAAATACCCTGAAATTCTGTAATGTGCCCTTGAATCATGTCTGAAATATTTGATTTGTAATTTTAAACTGTGGAGCAAAGGGGTATGTCAAGGAAAAATGTGTCTGTCTCAAACATAATGGAGGGCACTGTATAACTACTATTAAAAACCTTCCTCTTTAATTTATCTTCTTCTCCTCCCAACCATAAAAACAGTGAAGAAAGGTGGTAACTGGCTCATCATAAATTGCACTTTTCAAGACTAATCACTATTTTTGCATATTTACTTTTTATTTTTGTTCCTGGTAGTCTGCAGGGAGCCATTATGCACCATTGCTACCTGGCCATACTATGTTGCAAACACCTGTGATGCGGGGAACATAAAAGAACGTTCCACAAGAATATTCTCATAATGAAGACACACATTTGAGTACTGTGAAATGACCAGAAGGGACTGAGCAGTCTACTGGCCTTGGAACCCTTAGAGGTTTACTTTTTCTAGCATCCAGTGTATGTTTTTCTGTCCTCCCTAGTCATCTGACCATAGCATTTTTCTAAGCTGGACATGTTGTTTCTCATTTATGTCTTAAACAACCATAGATAAACTGCTCTTTAGTTTTTCACTTTTTGTAACATCTTTAGCTATTGCTTTTGTAAAGCAGTTTGAGCTACTTTCATATATAACAATGTGCTATATAAATAAATTTGTTGTTGTTGTCATTAGAACCTTCAGCCTTGTAAGTCACCTTTAAAGCAAATTACTTTAGGAGGAGCATGACATTTTCAGCAGCTTGAATCATCACCATTATAAGTAAGGTACCATTTCTATACTTACTGATTTGCTGTCAGCTAACATTAAGGTTCTCAATGCTGTCATGCTTTTTATTTTACACAAGCCAAACCACCACAAATTTTATGTATTTACTGTGGAAATCCAATACCCAACGTTATGTACTAAAACTTCAGTTTGCCAAATAAGAGTTCCTTAGATAACAGACTATCATTTTATCTATCTATTTGTTTGTTTAATTGTTTGTTTACATTACCTATACAATTGAAATATTGGTGAAACCTGAATTTCTAAATTCTTTTCGGGGGCTGGTTTCTGTTGGCCAAAATTGCTCTACTTTTAAGTAATTTTCCTTTTGTCCACATATAGAACTTTGGATTTGTCTAGATTAAACTGCATTTTCTAAGTGTGTTCACACTTTTTTAAAGCTTGTCCAGATTAGTTTTCATACCTCCCCAGCATTTACGATGCTTTCAATTTTATCGCCATGTGCAAATTTCACAAATTTAAAAACCTATACCATTTCATCTATTCATAAAAACGTTTCATCTCAGTTTTAATTTCTGATACTGTACTTTTTTATTCTGGTGTTTTAGCTGACTAAAAATTACTCTGGCAGATTTAACAACCATAATTTTACACTCATAAATTAAGCTTTTATTAAGCAACACCGTTCGCACAAAAGTTAGCACAAAACTGAGCACTGACCTTTGTTTCACTTTTCTAATCTATATAATTTATCCATGGGCAAGGTCTACAATCCACAATACCCCTTCTATGATGTTCAGATCCAGTACTTAAGCCATCCAGAGTAAACCTGCAATGACACAGCAAGTGATGTTGAAGTCAGTCATTGAGTATTATTATACATCTGCTAAAGAATTCTTATTTAAATTCTACATTATACAGTATAAAAAAATAAATGAGGAGACATTCCCAAGTTTCATACCAAAAGATTATGTGATGTGCACCACATTTCTATTTGACATCAAAACATTGAATTAAGACCAACCAAAAAGCTTTTTCTCGGAAATAAAAGACATTCAGCCCAAAAGGCTACTTGGAGTCAGGGAATGTACATCCTGTACTTGGAGAAGTTAACTAATCCAAGAAAACATATGTATGATGTAACAATCAGGTGCATTCAGAGACCTTGTTAACTGTTTTGAAAGTTAAAGCATTTTTCATTTTTTCTTGTGACTTCAAAGAGTTCTCACATTGTGTTTAGTAAATAATTTTGTAACAGTTATATTCTAAAATAAAATCTACAATTGAGCACATTTATATGTGCTACTAAACAACATTAAATACATGTTTTACAATCAAGCTGTACAATTTCAGGTAGTTGAAAACCAAGTCCAAACAGACTTGTAGGGTGAAATAGCTTTCATAGACAGCAGGGTTACAGTTAAGTGATGAAAAGTTAGCAGTGATTGATGTGCTATTCATAGTTATTGGATGTGAAGGATTTACAATTGCAGCTCAAGTTACTTAAACATAACATTTCAGAATGTAGTACCCAATGGAAATTCAAAATCTCGGTTTATATTTGAAGATAAATCTTTTTATGCAAATGTATCTAAAAAGGTACATGTTTGAGAGATACAGTACTAAAAACGTAATCTGGGAGGATTTAGGTTTTGGCTTTTCTTTCAAATTCATCACCCTAAATATTTGCTTTTTTGAATAATATTTAACTCTAACATGGCCATGTACAAGTGAATGTTTACATAAGACTGATCTAGGACAGGCTTAAACCAGGTGCAGGGTTGGTAAAAGAGCTGTACTAGGCCTTACAAAGAACAGATGGATGAACATACAATTTATCATTATAACAGAAGGAAAACATAATGCAATTATTATTTTTGTTCCGGAATACCTGGTGAAAAATTCTGAACCTTAATTTCTAGCACACCTTCAATTCTAGATAGATAGATAGATTAGATAGATAGATACTTTATTAATCCCAATGGGAAATTCACATAAATCCACAGATACATACGAGAGGTCTATGTATGTAGTATTTTACTGTGAAAATAAAACATAACATGTTCAAAGACCATGAAAAGCATATACACAAATGTTTTTCAAGACCCCACTTCCTTTCAATCTTAAATGGATTACTGTAGGATTCAGTCTGTATTAAACGGAGACAATGAAGAGTTAAACCCACAATTTTCTTCTTCTTTCTCAGCTACCAAGTACTAACTAAAAAAGTTACAGAATTGTATGTTTATAAGGAGAGGTTGAAAATAAGGCCTTCAATAACCAGAAATATAATGTGCTCAAAGCAGAGGTAAACTAAATGTATTATAAGTCATTATTAAAAGGAACCGGTCACAACTGCAGTGTCATCCACAAGGTCTGGTCCATTAGCCACCCTGACTTCAACTCTCCAAGGTTCTTGAGGCTGATCCTCCAATTAGCTGAGTGAACTTCTCCAGGCTGGTGGTAAGGCTGTCCTCCTGGCATTGCAATCTTTTCTTCCAATTGGGAGATGGGGATCATCCCAACTGACTGGAAAACGGGACAGGTCATCCATATCTGGAAAGGGAAGGGTGCCAAGTAAGATCCTTGCTAGGGTCATCCTCATAGGATCCGTGATCACTTGCTCACCTACCAGCAACCGGAGCAGTCTGGTTTTACGCTTAAGAAATCTACCATTGACCGCTTCCTGGCACTGAGCATTCTCATGGAGAGCAAACGTGAATATTGGCAGGGTTTCCTTGTAGCCTTTATCGATTTTCGTAAAGCATTTGACTTGATCGAACTGCCCTGTGGGACATTCTGGGACTTTCCGGAATCCCCTCAAAGTTGCTAGATATCATGGCTGACCTGTACACTGGTACTGTGAGTGCTGTGCAGAACCTCTCTGTTTTTCCCAGTTGATTCTGGGGTTTATCAGGGGTGTGTTCTTGCTCCTACTCTGTTCAATGCTTGCATGGACTGGATGTTGGCCAAGGTCATGGGGTCCAGTGGATGCGGGTCATCTGTTGGTTTAGAAAGGCTTTCATAGAATGAAGGCTTTCATTGGGGCTCTAGAGAGGACTGAGTGAGGAGTCTGAGTGTCTGGGCTTGCGAGTGCCCTGGATAAAAACCAAGCTCCAGGCCTTTAATGACCTCTTAGGCACAGCCATCAGCAGTGTGTCTTGTCTGCAGAGAGACTGTCGACCTTGTCGAGAAGTTTACTTACCTCAGCAGTGATATTCATGTATCTGGTGATTCATCCTATGAAGTCAGCAGACAGATTAGGAGAGCATAGGGGGTCATGAGGTTGCTGGAAAGGGGTGTGTGGTGCTCCAGCTATCTATGCAAAAGGACAAAAGTCCAAGTCTTTAGAGTTCTGGTGCTTCCTGTCTTGCTATATGGTTGAGAGACACGGACACTATCGAGTGACCTGAGATGAAGACTGAAGATTGATTTTAGAAAACAATGTAAAAACAGAAAGCAAAAAATAATCTATACAAAATCAAAAACTGGTCAAGAATTTTGATATCATGCAATTCAGTAGTTCTACCTCTATTTACATAATGTATATATTGCATGTTGACTTTCACTCCTTGAGCTACACACAGTCTGTGCTTTTTTACAAGGTAGGTGAAACAATATGTGAATCCAGAACAATAATAGGGCACACTAGATATGAAAATGTTGTTCATACGACTACATACTACAGAGATTAAAATTGGAAAAATGTCAATTTCATTCTTAGTGCTCTAATTAAACAAATGTTACCTGGAAAAAATGTGAACTCTTGCTGTAAGCTAAAAAGTTGATTGAATTTAACGTATATACCTCACAGGGGTTAAACTACTGCATAAAAATTCTCCCTGCTAACAGAATTGAAGAAAAAAATATTACTGTTCCAAGCAAAAGTCTCAGAGAAGTGCTTATGTGTATGTGAAAGTGCTTGTAGCAAAAATAATGAATGTATTTTAAGTTAGAAATTATTCCAAAGGATGAGCAGACAATCTTGTTTCATATGACTAAGGGGTGGAATAAGGCTTACTTCCCAGCTAGAATAGAGGGCTCACAGTCTAGCCCTTTGGTTTATAAGGCATTATAACTCTCTGGTGGCTTTGCAGGTGTTTTTCTTTATTGTTATGTTCAGCAGACTAGAAGAAGGCTTTGAATCAAAGACATTTTCAAATGTTTTTCTTCTTTTCCACTTTGTAACTTGATGCTACATGTCACTTGAAAAATTCTAGGTGTGTTTATCACCCACAAACCCTCCAACAAAATGTTCATTTATGATGCTAACATGACATTAGCACACTGATGAAATAATATGTACAAGAACCACACTGTTTCAATAAACACAAAGCAGATTTCAAACATGGACCTGAAAACAACAAAACTAGTAGCAAAAAAATAACCAATAAAACTTTGCAAATCAAAAGTATTCATCAGTTACAAAATGCTTCTTTTTTACCCCACATATCCACACAAACAGAGACCACAGTTAAATAAATCCTGAAGTTTTTGGAATAATCAAATAGCAGTAGAAGACTGCTAAAAAGCCAACAGACAAATGTAAGTTATTTCTATGTTTAATGTACCCTTGACCTTCAAATGCATACATGCAAAACTTAACACTTGTGGAATATGGCTATCAGCTTCTCCCGGCCAATACCCCCAATCCACCAGATGAAGCCCTCCCTGCAATATGGAGGTGCCCCGAATGCCAGCAGGGCATCATGGACATTGAAGTCTTTATTCACTGCCCTGCTGAATACCGTGGGGGCCGCCAGAGGATGCTGCAGGGAGGTCCAAAGGCTTGTATTTTCCGTATAGTCCGGAAGTACGTCCCAGTCATGGGGACAGAAGGAATGACGTACTGATGAAGAAAAGGAGTTTTTTACCCGACCCGGAAGTGTTCTAAAGTCACATGGACTGAGGGACACAAACACTTCCGGGTCAAGATGTATAAAAGGACTGTGGGAGATCCCAACAGGGAGCCGAGCTGGGAGGAAGGGTGACTGAGCTGCTGGGAGGTGTGGAGGATTGAGATTATTGTTGTGATTATTGTTATTATTGATTTATTAAGTATAGTGGAGGTGGAGGTGCTTGTGCACGTTTATTATTATAATAAAGTCAACATTTGGACTTTTATCTGGTGTCTGGCGTCTGATCTGAGGGTTCAAGGGGACGACAGCGCCCCCTATCTGTCACACACTGTCAAATCTTCTTAATCTAATTGAGGGTTAAGAAACCAAATCCTATTAAAATAGCACTTGGAACAAGGCAAAAACCAAAGCAGAGTCACTGAAGGTCACTGTCAGCAATGATTCAACAATCAGGCTGAACTGCACAGGACAGTGGGCAATAAAAAGGATGGATGGAACAAATTTTATTTGTGCCAGTTTGACTTTTTACAGAAGATTGATCGATTGATCAATAGACAGATACACATACATACATACAGAAACATATACACACACACACAGGCCTGAGCACACCCCACAATGCCTAAAAAGGAAGAAAATTAAATGTCAGAGTCACAGTGAGGCATTATGAGGGCTTATTGCTGTTAGTAAACTACTCAAAAAATTAAAGGAACACTTTGAAAACACATCAGATCTGAATGGGGAAAAAAAAATCATGCTGGATATCTATACAGTGATACCTTGAGATACGAGTTTAATTCATTCCGTGACCGAGCTCTTAAGTCAAAATGCTTGTATCTCAAATTAATTTTCTCCATTGAAATTAATTGAAATGAGATTAATCCGTGTTAAATGTTTTCAACATAAGAAAAATGTAATTTATAATGAACAAATATTGTATACAAACAAAATAAAACCTAATACATAAAAGAGAATCTAAAGAAATAAACAGATGCTGGCAAAGCCGATTAGCGTATTGTAATGTTTTTTTTCTTTCACTTCACTTTTGCTTAACTTAATTTTCTTTTTCACTAGTTTTTTTCTTTTTTGCCACGCTTTCATCACTTTCATTTGCATGCCATTTCAATAGAAATCTGTCCAAGGAGCTTTGTTTAGTCCTCCCCTTTAGAATGTTTCTGAAATGAGTTAGGCAAGTGTCATTAAATAGTGGCGCTGCAAGTTCAGTTTCATTTCAATAAAGTCAGGTGTTAGGCAAGTGTCATTAAATAGTGCGGCTGCACGTTCAGTTTCTTTTCAATAAAGTCAGGTGTTAGGCAAGTGTCATTAAATAGCGCGGCTGCACTTTCAGTTTCTTTTCAGTAAAGTCTGGTGTTAGGCAAGTGACATTAAATAGCGGCACTGCAAGTTCAGTTTCATTTCAGTAAAGTCAGGCGTTAGGCAAGTGTCATTAAATAGCGGCGGTGCAAGTTCAGTTTCATTTCAATAAAGTCAGGTGTTAGGCAAGTGTCATTAAATAGCGCGGCTGCAAGTTCAGTTTCTTTTCAATAAAGTCAGCCATTAGGCAAGTGTCATTAAATAGCGCCACTGTATGATTAGTTGTAATTTTTTCAGGGTGTTTCTTTTCTTTAAAGTTCAAAACTTTTTCCCACATTGCGAACACTTCCTTTATCTCACTTTAAGAGATAAACTCCTCCGCGATACCGATCTCCTGCAGAACCTCCGTATGTTGCTGCGTATGTAGTTCCGTCAACTCCTCTGTCGTCAGTTCCTTGGAATGTGTGGGGACAAGCTCTTTGATGGCTCATATTTCGAATTTTGGCTCGTAACTCAAGACAAAAATCGACCTAGTGACGGCTCGTATCTCAAAAAACTCGTACACTGGGGCACTTGTATCTCAAGGTATCACTGTACTGATATGGACTGGGTACTGTGTTAGGAACGAAATGATGCCACATTGTTCGATGAAAATGAAAAGTATCAACATACAGATGGCTGAATTCAAAGACACCCCGAAAATCAAAGTGAAAAAATGATGCGGCAGGCTAGTCCATTTTGCTGAAATTTCATTGCAGCAACTCAAAAATCATAGTCAGTAGTTTGTATGGCCCCCACGTTCTTGTATGCATGCCTGACAACATCGGAGAATGATGCTAATGAGACGATGGATGGTGCCTTGAGGGATCTCCGCCCAGATCATCACTGAGTTCCTGGACAGTCTGAGGTGCAACCTGATGGCGTTGGATGAACCGGGTAAGCGTGGGGGCCAGTCAATGGTATCAATTCCTTCATCCTCCAGGAACTGCCTGCATACTCTTGCCACATGATGCCGGGCATTGTCTTGCACCAGGAGGAACCCAGGACCCACTACACCAGCATAGGGTCTGACAATGGGTCTAAGGATTTAATCCTGATACCTAATGGCAGTCAAGGTGCCATTGTCTAGCCTGTAGAGGTCTGTGTGTCTCTCCATGGATATGCCTCCCCAGACCATCACTTACCCAACACCAAACCAGTCATGCTGAATGATGTTACAGGCAGCATAACGTTCTCCATGGCTTCACCAGACCCTTTCACGTCTGTATCATGTGCTCAGGGTGAACCTGCTCTCATTTGAGGACGTTGGGCCCTTAGGCCACCCTCATGAAGTCTGTTTGATTGTTTGGTCTGACACATTTACACCAGTGGCCTACTGGAGGTCATTTTGTAGGGCTCTGCCAGTGCTCATCCTGTTCCTCCTTGCCCAAAATAGCAGATACAGGTCCTGCTGATGGGTTAAGGACCTTCTACACCCTTCTCTAGCTCTCCTAGAGTAACTGCCTGTCTCCTGGAATATCCTCCATGCCCTTGAGACTGTGCTGGGAGACAGCAAACCTTCTAGCAATGGCACGTATTGATGTGCCATCCTGGAGAAGTTGGACTACCTGTGCAACCTTTGTAGGGTTCAGGTATCGCCTCATGCTACCAGTAGTGACACTGACCGTAGCCAAATGCAAAACTAGTGAAAAAACAGTCAGAAAAAGATGAGAAGGGAAAAATGTCAGTGGCCTCCACCTGTTAAACCATTCCTGTTTTGGGGGTTGTCTCATTGTTGCCCCTCTAGTGCACCTGTTGTTAATTTCATTAATACCAAAGCAGCTGAAACTGATTAACAATCCCCTCTGCTACTTAACTTACCAGATCAATATCCCAGAAGTTTCACTGACATGATGCTATACTCTGATTAAAAAGTGTTCCTTTAATTTTTGATCAGTATATAGAGGAGCCCCAGTAGCATTTCTTGGCACACTTCTGTTGAAGAATTCATTGAATGAAAGTCAACAAATTGTTTTAGTGTGTCAGAGAGAGGACGTGCAGTATTGTTAATAATGGCACTCGGTTTTGTTTTAATTCTCTCCTTTGCTACTACCTCAATGGGTTCGGAGTGAGTCCTACCATTGAACACGCCCTTTTCATTAGTTGGTTGATTCAGGGGCCTCACTTGAAGCTATGTTACTACTCCAGCACACCACAGCATAGAAAATTGCACTGGCCATCACAGAGTTGTAGAATATGTGGAGGATATCCTTACACATATTAAAGGAACAACGTCACTAACAAAAAAAGAGCCTGTGCTGCCCTTTCTTAAATAGTTCTTCTGTGTTATGAGACCAGTCCAACCTGTCACTGATGTGGAACCCCAAGTACCTGAAGGAGTACAACAATTCTACATCCACACCCTGAATAGTGAATAGACAGAGGCTTTTTGGTACAGCGAAGGTCAATGAGCAGTTCCTTTGTTTTGCAGATATTAAGTTGCACATAATTCTTTGCACACAAAGAAACAAAGTTCTCTACCTGACTCATATACTCTGTCTTATCCTCTTTATCAATAAACCCCTTAAGTGTAGAATCATCTGAGAATTTCTTCAGGTGACATGACCTGGTGTTATATTTATAGTCTGAGTAGAGAGTAAAGGAGACAGGATTGTTCCTTGTGGTTCTCCAGTGTTGGTCACATCCATATCAGAAACACAGTCCTTGACTCTCACAAACTGTGATCTGCCTGACAAAACTGTCCATTATCCAGGACACCATAGGCTCATCCACCTACATAACTCTGAGCTTACCCCTTAACAGGGATGGCTGGATGGTACTGAAGGCAATGGAGAAATCAAACAACATAATCCTAACAGTGCTGCCAGCTTTATCCAGGTGAGAGTAAGCCTTGCGGAGGAGATAGATAATTGCAATCTTTGTCTGATAGGCCAACCATAGTGTGTCCAGGTGGTCTACCACAAGAGGGCTCATACAGTCCAGGACCAGCCTTTCAAACATCTTCATAAGTCTGTGCCACTGGCCTGTAGTCATTAAGTGAACTGGAACAATACAGAAACAGGAACAATGCAGGATGTTTTCCACAGCAGCGGCACTTAAAGAATACTTAGGGACAGACTGAACAGGTGACAGAACATAACAAAAAGTTGGTCAGCACAGGCCTTAAGAACTTGAGGACTGACTCCATTTCATCCTGCAGCTTTTCCTATATGTAGCTTTCTCCTTACTTGGTCCTTAGTTATGGAAAGTCCAAACTGATTGTCAGAGGTGTACTTGTCACTGGCCATTCCAGTTGATATGGCAGGATCTGTTGATGCAATAGGTTGTGGAGAGATTGGTCACTGGAAGAAGGTGGTAGTGGTTGGGTTCCAGTCTGCACTCATTTGGAACCATTTCAGCCTCCAGACTACACCTCTTCACTATCCTGGTTGTGACAGGTTCCAGTCTAATAACAGGCTTGTAGCTGGGAATAAGATGAATCAGATTTGCCCAAAGGTACTAGAAATTTACACTTAAAGGTATCTTTAATATTTGAATAGAGAAGGTCCAGCTTCTTATTCTCTTGAGAGGAACATTACACAAACTGATGGAAGTCTGTCATTGTTCCTTCTAAAGTCACGTTTGAAGTGACCACATATTAAAACTGCAGGGTCAGACGGAGTCATCAATAAAGTCTTAGTGACAGAGTCGGTCATTTCCATTAGAGAGTCCCCATTTGCAGTTAGAATAATATAAACATTAATAAGGAGGATGTAACTCATCACCCTGGTTAAATAACGTAAAACAGCCAGAATGTCAGTGTCTGAATTACAGTTAAAACTAGTTTGTAAGATTCTCCCTTTTACACCATTAGTCACATTCCCTTTAACACCGCTCCTCATTCACTTACTACACACAGCTCATATACAACGCCTTACATACACAAATACATTACCTTTATGATACTAATATACCAACATAAAATTAGATTTAATAGTTCTTTTTGGGTGTACAGATTTGAATGTTTCGTAGTACGATGGGTTTTAGGTTTTAAACATATTCACAAGTGCAATAACCAGGAAAGATTCTGTAATAGCCCATATAGATTTCAGGGGAAGAGGAAATTTAACCATTAGGATGTAATGACTACAATATAAAAACATTTTACAGTGTTTTTGCAGAGCACATATGTAAAAAACTAAAACTGTTAACTTTGATTTTAGTAGGAAAGATTTTGACCAGATCTGGCAAAGTTTAAAAGGGATAAACTGAAATAAGCTTCTAAGTGCAGAGACAGCTGATGAACAGTGGAATAGTTTTGGGCTTCAACTGCTGAAAGTCAAGCTGTCATCTCCGGTTATCTAAGGACTTTATTAATCAGTTTTCTGCTTTTTCGTCTTCAGTTAATTGTTGATTTTAATATTCATATCTGCTGTCCTACTAATTCAGTGACTAAAGAATTCTTACATGTCATCGAGACTTTGAATATGGTTCTGTCTGTGAGTGGTGCAATACATCAGCATAGTCATACCCTCAATCTGGACTTATCCCTTGACTTTCCTGTCTCAGATGTGAAAATCTGTGATGTATGCCTTTCTTACCATTGGCCTGTTTTTAAAGCCACTTTGCCATGTAGGTCTCACAGTCCTTCCAAATATATCTGTTAGGCCAGGTTTATATTTTATGTGACGTGCCACATGCGTCTGTGGACGCTACTGCTACATAAGCAGTGTACCGTTTCTACTTGTGTGTATACTTTATGTAAATCTGGATGACTCCACTGGGTGACAAGGCAAGATATCATCACGGTGAGAAAACAACGTTTGGTTATGCTATGTTGCGAACTACCCAAAACATCCATTTAATTCCCAGGATACAGTGCCACAATATCTCTGAAAAGGATGGATGTTTAATGACTACATCAATTCAGGGGCACGCCCATTCCAGCTAGCATCAGGAGTGAGACTGAAACAATCCCTGGATGGGGCATCAGCTCATCGCAAGGTGAAGACAAGCACACACATACACTAGCATCATTTTAGCATCACCAAATATCCAAACTTGAATGTCCTAGAAGAAACCAGAGCGCACCGTGGAAACCCTCCAGGAAAACATGTAAACTCCAGGCATGGAACACCAGGGATGCGACTCCCTGTGAGGCAACGCTACTGCTCTGCCACCGTGCCACCCCTACATGTGTATATATTAACAGTATTAATTATTTAAATGAAGTTGACGATTTATCTTTAAAATATAACATACATGCTTTAAACACATTTCATCATGAAAGTGGTATCAAGTATAAATCTAAGGATTCTAAAAGTGCAGAGAGCTGAAATATCAAATTTTATGTGTTCTGTGTGGCAATCGCTGCTGCTGCTGCTATCATCGCAGGAGGAAGTCCCAGAAGCAGGTAGCGATTAACAACTGGGTCAGTTTTAAGATGATGTTTACGACGTTCTACTTTAATGACAAAATAAACTACAAGAATAAACTGGAAATTTCCACTTTAATCATGAAATAAACCTTTTTTCTTCGCTGTGTCCCTAATTTTTTCTCTCTGTGGCTCAAATAGTCTCCTGTACATTCTGATGATAGAACAGAAGATGGCATGCGAGACCTTTAAAATGTACCATGTCATTACGATGGGGAATATGTGACGCTTCTTCTATTGCCTATGTGAGCAATAAATGAAGAGAAGCACCACAAATTCATTTGTATGTCAGCATTTAAGTTTGATGATTTGCTTCACCACATCGAGCCATTCATCAAACACTGAAGCAAGCACATTGATCCAGTAGGATCTGCAAAGTGCTTGCTGTCACATGTTGATAGTGAAATGTTCTGACATCATGTTCCAACTTGAACACATTGCGCCCCCTGGTTTTTTGTTGGTACTGCAGCTCGTGCACAAGTCGCATTAATTTCTACGAACCAGCTCAGAGGACACTTCAAATGAACACTGGGTACGCATGGCAGACATGATGCATGCGCGTTCTAAATGTGAAGTATAAACAGGTCCTTACTCTCAGGTTATTAACTCGTCCACTGTCAGAGCTTTCTGTGATGCCTATATGGCTGCCACCTATACATGTACTATTAAGGCAGCCTCTCCGCACTCAAATCCAGAGAAGCTGCTTATGCACTTTAAGTCCTCCTGCTCTTCTTTATAAGCCCCTTTAAAAGATAGGTGGGTATCTTCCAAAGCCCAACCGTGGTTAGATCAGGAAATCTCTCAAGCAGGACTGCAGAAAAGCAGAGAAAAAAAAATGGAAGACAGACAAGCTTCAGGTATCTTTTGAGATCCTAAAAGGCTGCCTTTTCTGTTACCAGGAGGCAGTGAAATTGGCCAGGATTAGGTATTTTACTGAAATTATTTCCATCAATCATCACAGAACTAAAATTATTTTTACTACTATCAATTCTCTCTTAATTCCTGCTGTGGATTCTGTTCCGGTTTCATCCCCTGCCATCTATGAAGAGTTCCTACATCATTTTATGGACAAGATTCTTTATTGGCCTCATTCTAGTGATTCAACTATTATTCCCATGTACTTAGCGGTTTTCACACAATTCCAACCAATCTCTCTCTCTGACCTACAAGACAAAATTTTAAACCTGCGCTTTGGACATTATGCCTCCACACTTTCTGAGGAGACTTTCTTGAGAGACTGCTCTGTGGCCCAAGTACCTTATCAACATTAAAGTGGTGTTTAGTGTGGGGTACTGTGCCATCTTGCTTTAAAACTGAAATTCTGCAACTCCCCTAGCTAAAATCCTACAAAAGGCAGTTCTTTCCCTGCACGTATCTTTTTTAAACAAACACCAGATCGTTGTTAATTTTCACTCTGGTTTTAGAGCTTGTCACAGTATAGAATCTGCTGTTCTGAGGGTGACAAATGATTTGTTGCATACAGCCGATGCTGGGGACTGTGCTTGTCCAACTTTGCTGTGCTGCTTTTGATAAAATTGACCATACTATTGTTAAATTGTTTATTGCATTTGGTAGGCATTGAGGGCAAAACTCTAACCTGGTTCAAATTTTACTTTAATAACAGATATTGTTTTGTCTCCATTGATACTTTATACTCCTCTTCTGCTACTATCTCTTGAGGAGTTCCCCAAGGGTCCATTTTGGCCCCAGCCCTTTACACACGGTTCCTCTAGGATCAGTTGTTCAACATCATAACGTTGCATTTTATTCCTATGCTGATGACTTGAAGACAACTGATAAGGCCCTCTATCCTCACCATATTAAGAAAACTACTATGTTGAATCGGGTATTTTAAAAAATAATTTATCGGTAATATAGCTTGCAGTGCTTCAATGCTAGTATTTACTGTCAAAATGATTATTTTCTCAGTGAAAAGAAAGACAAAAAGAAAATGTTAACATCCAAATTTTGTCTATTGCCACAGACTTTTGTATTGAAAAGCCATATGATTAAAAACTAAACTAATTTTGCACACAAAATGCAATTTAGAATTTTATACTAAATTAAAAATATATTTTTTGTTTTTCAACTTCATGTAAAACAGCAAAATTGTAGGACTAAACCATAAGGATAAACTTTAATACTTATATCTCAAGGTTTATAGAGTATATCTGTTCAAAAAATCCTTAAATCCAGCTTTATTTTCTCTTCATGCAGAAAGATTTCCCTGTAAATACTTTCATTTCTATGAACTTCTTTCCAACACAGAATTCTATTCTCTTAGGAACAAAATCTTCCCTATTAGCCAACAGCTGTTAGTCTTATTTATCTCTCTAAATATTCAAGGCCTACTGGATAAAGAAGCTGTCAACATAAAAATAAAAGCAAATAAGTTACAAAAAGAAAAAAAGTGCAACAAAAATTTATTACATTACTAGCAACTGGATGGCATTACTGCCTTCATGGTAAGTGTTCAAATTTCAGTCCAGGCACTAGCAGTGTACAGTGTGCATATCCTAATTTTTGCTAATACTTCCACACCAAAAAAGCATAAAAGTTACACTGACTGGCAAGTCTAAATTATCCTGGAGCAAGTGTGAACAAATGTGCCTTGCAATGGACTGATAAACCATTCAAATTAGATTACTGTCCTGTTTAAGATGCTGTAGGAATATGTTCTTTCTTTACAGAATCCAGTCCTAAAATAAGAGGATCTGTAAATAAATGGTAACTATAAAAGGCATAAGAGTGTAACATTCTCAAGTAAGTTTCTGCACAAAGCAAATTAGAAAGATACATTTCTTGAGGCAATGCTCAGGTGCTCACATTATTCCTTATCCTGGTTAAAATAATCTGTCTCAATATTTCAGAAATTGCTAAATTTATGCTGATAGGTTTAACATACAAAGCTAGGCTTAACAGCAAAATCTCAGGAGCAGTGTTGGGGGTAACATGTTAAAACTAACATGGGTTACATAGTCCAATTGCTTTAGAAAGTAAAGAGTAATGTAATGCAATATTTATTTCACTGAAGTAAAAACACCTGTGTTATTATTACCCCAGTGGAACTGGGTATAAGGTAAGAAGCAAATGACTATAGCGCTGCTGCTTTACATGGGCTTAATCATGCAGCCAAGCAGAAAAGAGTGTGCTGCATGTAATTCCGTAACAGAAACACATATCGTACCAGTTTAATTTTATTTCAGCATTTTGCTATAAATATGATGAAACAGCGTGATCAAGTGGTACAGCGGCTAGTACACATATTGCAAATCTTTGGTGGCTCAGTTCCGGGATGAAAAAAAAAAAAAGGAATGGACGTTCTTTACTTCACAGCATGTGAAGGACTAAACATTTATAAAAACACAAGAAAATTATTAGGTTTGACTGTATTTAGTGCATTTTTTGACATTTTCATGTTTTATAAATGGATCTGTAACAGATTCCTTCCAATACTAAGATACAGGATAGTATCTTTTTTTTCTTTTTTCTTTTTTTTTTTAAATTGTGAATATAAAAGTAAATGTTATATATTATACTTTCATTAACAAGCCCAGAATACAACTCACAAATATAAAATAATAAAGCAATGTTAAAAACAAAACGCTTAACTCCAAGGAGAGAGTACACTAAAATACAAAAATGTATTTAATAAAAAAAAAAAAAAAAAAGACACCCCTCCCAAAGAATGGGTTTCTCTTGGCATATTGACAAATGATCCTGCCAGTTGTGGCTGAAATCTTGGTTGGTCTACCTGACCGTGGTTTGGTAACAACAGAACCCCTAACTTTCCACTCTGTCAGAGTTTGAACACTTCTGACTGGCATTTTCCTGACTAATATAATTCAACCTTTTCTTGCCAGTTCTTTTGCATTCCCCATGGCTTGGTATCCAGTAAAGTCAGTCCAACTCTGCATGAATTTAAATTGACTAACTATACACCGACACGGTTTACAATCATAAAGATACAGTTGTGAATACTCTTCATTAGTTACCCTTAATCTGAATCTGTGTGTGTCAACTTCTGTGTATATTATCAGCCCCAACATTCAATGGTATGTAAACTTTTGATCAGGCCTATTTGGGTGATTTCAGTTATCACCCAAACATCACCATGATTTATCACTATGACTTAAAAAGGGCACACACAATTATGTAATTAATAAATTGTTTTGCCTGAAAAACACCTAATTAAAAGGAAAGCATTCTGCACGATTATTTATTGGCCATTGTTTAGCAATATATTTCACAAATTCTGTCAGGGTATGTAAACTTATGAGCACAACTGTATGTGCAAGATTGATTAGTATGTCCATATACAGTTGTTTCTGTGTGGGAACCAGGCAGGTTCGAGATGCATTCATGTACACATATTTACAAGATGATTATTATTTATAAATGGCAAGTTGCATATGTAAGATTTTATAAATAGGATTTTTCTTTTTTGCATAAACATTTTCCTGATTTATGGTGTACAGTACACCAGTAGAATTTTTCCTGTATCATTTTACTGGAGTTTGGCACATCAGAAGTGGTCTGGGAGTGGCCAAGGCTGCTTCACAACTACACGACAAATAAAAATTATGAGTTGATTAGGAGGAAATTCATGCACTTGGCCCACACAGGCTTCAACTTGCTATAGCTACAGTAAATTTGAATGGTCACATGCAATTAACTAGAGTATGTCTATCCATATTACTAACTGAGAATGGTAAACCAGATGGCATGGACACAGGTTTACTAACTAAACCGGATGGCATGGACACAGGTACACGGCGATGGGACCATGAGACGTACTGCGCAGGCGCGTAGAGCGCACATCTCATAAACCACAATCGAAGTCGTATCCACCGCGAACGAAGGACTCACGGCCCAAAAATGAAACAGCTCAACTGACGTGAATGAGAAATGACGCAACAAGGCGCCCATAGCTAACGACTACTGACACAGCCACGCTAAAAAGAGGATTCTGCACTGCAGCCCGGATTCAAACGGAAGAGGCTGCGGCGGCCCCACAGGTCCACAAAGATAGTACGAAGGGTGCAGGCGTCACCGCCATATTGTGAGTGGCACTACTGCGGGGTGAAGTTAGGAGTAATGTGCTGCTTGGGATTGTACAAACCGCTGAACGCTTTACACCGAATTTAAACACAATACAGCTCAACAACACAAACACGAGCCCACCTAGATAATAAGATCAATGAACGCAGGAGCCTACAGCGCGCGTCTGAAACTGCGGAAGCAAAGCAGGCACGGGTTCAAAACGAACGAGCTCGACTGATGGATATACAAACACGAGCCCGGCTGGATAAAATCAATGAACGCAGGCGCCTACAACGTGCGTCTGAAATGCCGCAAGCAGAGCGGGCATGGCTCCAAGACGAACAAGCTCGACTAATGTATTTCAGGATACCCAACGCCGGGGGTAGGCGAGCAAAGCGAGCAGGGGGCGGAGCCCCCCTTGTATGTCCTAAAACTGATAGTGGTTTTGTTACAGCAATTGAATTATATTAAAACATGTGTATTGCTTAAAATGCAAAGTTGTAAAAAGTACTCAGAAGTGATATTTCAGTAAAAGTCCAATTTGTCCAATTTTTACTTTCACAGGTAAGAAATATTTTAATTAAAAAATACAGTTAAAAAAACGCTTCCATTTTGACACTCTGATTCTAAGTCACACTGCCATAATCCTGCTGTCACAACTGACCCAAGATCACAGGTGGTTTATCCCTCTGTCTTTCCACTAATGCAGCATGTACAATGGATACTAGACTGAAAAACACTGATTGCTTTCACACAATAGCACATAAGAGAAGATAGCTACTATTTTGGACATGCCTTGCATCAACCAAGAAATGAATGAAAACACATTCTGGTAACCGCTTCCATAACAGAAGATTTAACAGAGATGAGAGCTTGCAGAGTTGGCAGTCTTTCTGTTGGATGTGTTTGGTTTCCCTAATTCAAATGCTTCCTTTGAATGCATGTTTTCAAAAGTGAATTTAATCAAAACAAATTCACAAAACAGTTTAATTAAATATACACCTATTGGCTTCACAATGTGTGAAGACTACAGGTGGGTGTGCAAAATTCACATGAACAGAAAGTACATGGAACTCTATTACGTCGAGCAAATTATACTGTAGCAGGAATGTCCCTTCAGCTTCAACAGCACTGGAAGCTCCAGGGACAGACAGCGATTTAGAGGTTGAATTAACAGATTATTTATTACATCATATGCAGTCAGGAAGGGGGTTCAGCTTCCTTGACCAAGTAACAGTTGCATTAAGAAATGTATGGATGAATGCTACATTCGTAGCACAGTATAGGTGTGTAAGTTTTTTTTTTCCCCCAGTATGCTTAGTGGGGTGCTGTTAAAGTTTTCTGACTGCAAATGTTCACTGCCCAAGTAAGGTGACTGAACACTTTAAATCCGACAACAGAAGAAAGACAACTGCCAGTCTATGGGGCATGTTAACCACAGGTTTTTTTTTTCCTCCAATTATTTTTTCTTAATGTGTGATAATTTTAACTTAAAATCCAAATATTTCAGTGGAGGTACAACAGTCTTATGATACATATCTGGCAACAATGCCTCCAGTTGACCAGTGACTTTTACAGCTGGGCTCATTCTAGTGTTTCAATAATTGGGCTTGTAAGAATCCACAACAATATCTTGTGCATGCAGCATACAGATATTATTCACTCAATATATAATTTGTGGATTTCAAAAATATTACTTGTGTCCATAAAATCTTGTTTGCATTAGATTAAAAAGACTTCTTTTTTGGCCTTCAATGGCTCCATATAAGATTGCTTAAAAACAGGAAAAAAAACACTAACTTTAACATTCTTCTTTAAACATGAAGGTGAACTTTTGAAATCAGATATTTATTTAGGTGCAGTTTTCAAATACAAGGATGGGGGAAGTGCACATTCAGTTTTCATGATTTAACAGTGAGCAAAAAGCATTCGAACGACTTGCCAAATGAGTGATGGAAGGCACACTACTCTGCTTTTATTTTTGAATGATATAAGGAGTTCTTTTGGCTGTGTCTGAGCAATGCTGAGCAGTTGACAACAAACTGATAGGTCTTTTTTATGAATTTATAACAGTTTAGTAAGTGTAATGGGGACTTAACTGGAAAACATAATGAAGTAAAAGGTATGCTACATTATATGACCTAAAATGTAGTGGGGTTAAAGTAAAAGTAGCCCTAAAGGAAATTTACTCAAGTACAAAAAACTGAAAAATGCACTCATGTAAAATGGTTGCACTTTGTTATTTTTACACCTATGAGAAAATGCATGCTTTAACAACAACCGTGGACATAGGCATCAGATGCCAGTAAGGCACAGGCTACATTTGTTTTATTAATGTTAATGTTAAATTTGTATTTGGCATTGTTATGATGTGATGACGTAACATTACCTTTTTTTTCTCTCACCAAAACTTAAAAGTATCGATTTTTGAAGAGGTCAGTTCAAAGTCATGTGTGGCTATCGCATGATCAATTAATGCTCTTTCTGCAGAATTCTCACATATGTATTAAATCATAGAGCAACTTAAATAATGCACATATACGGGAAAAAATGCACATATATGGACATATAATGCACATATATGGAAAACAGTTATTAAGATGCTGTTAGGACAGAGTACTCCCAACTGAAACTAAATTTGTGATTTAATGTATGCATGCAGATAATTTCCATGTCTATGATAATAAGGTAGACCTGGATTAACTATTAAGCAAAATGGGGCACCACTGAGTCTTTACACTGCTAATGGGAAAATAAAAATGTAAAAATACAGTTAAAAGTAGGCAACAATAAGCATAATTATTGTATGTTTTGATCCATGTATGTTTAAATATTTGATATATTCAAGGTTAGAAAGCAATGGAATGAAAGATGTTTTGTTCTGTACAAGTAATATTTTTTCATTACTTTTTTTTATTTATTTCTTTTTTTATTTTTAAACTTTCTGCCGACATCCATTTTTATAGAAAGGATTTTGAAAATTAAAAAGAATGCTCTCACGATCATTTAATTTCAGCAGAGTGACGATTGTGAAAGCTTTCTTTAAAAGACTGGACTATAGGGCTTCTTTTGATAAACTCTGCTGAGGCAGTATTCAATCAATGTTTAGGCAGATTTTCTTTGGTTTGTCTTTTTATAAATTTCTTTCATGTTCACAAAGATGTTTTCAAAAGTAATATTTAAAGTTTAGTTAGCCGTACTTGTTTTTGTTCAATGGGGAACCACAGGAATTGAAAGAATAGCCCTTTGAATATTTTTATTAACAATCTTCTTTCATTTTTCACTGTACAGTCTATACAGTGTACAGTTAAACATTGCGTCTTAAATGCCATGTGCAATATATGCTGTTGTTATTTTATTATTTGCACAACAAAGACATTTTGGAATTATTTCAGTTAATTAATGAAAAGAAACATCACAATAAAACTACCTACTGTTAACCTATGAAATTGAGGGTAGCAGAAGCACCTAAACTGGAGTCAATCTGAAAAGTAAACATATACGAGGGTCATTCAAAAAAGTTTCTGCACTTTTATATTTTCGTTGGAAACGGTGAAGGCAGGAGGAGTAGTAATTGGTTGTGTCTGAGAGTGTCATGTGATTAGTTCTGTCTGGCAAGCCAGCTGCCCTTGCAGTTTAGTATAAGAGTTGTCACCCTGTGGTGAAGATGGCTGCGAAACTTATAAATTGCACCAAAGAGGAACAGTGTTTTGTCATACGCTTTTTGTGGACAGAAGGTGTGCCAGGAGCACAAATTCATCTCCACATGTGTGCTCAGTATGGGGATAAAGGTCTCTCTCGTAGAGTAGTTTATAAGTGGATTGAAATGTTTGCAAATGGCCATACTAGTGTGACGGATACAGATCGCTCCGGATGTCCAGCTACAGCCACGACCACGAGGAAAGAAGAAAGAACCCTGATGTGAAAGCAGGGGTGCATCAGTTTATATGTGCTCAACCAAAAAAATTTTTTTTCTGATGGCATTAAAAAAAAAAGTGCAGAAACTTTTTGAACGTCCCCCATATTATACCATGATATATAATTTAACCATGATAATTTGTAATTATATCATGAGATACAGTTTTTTCCATACCGTCAACCCTTGGCATATG
The DNA here is from genome assembly GCF_900747795.2 of Erpetoichthys calabaricus. Classification (NCBI taxonomy): domain Eukaryota; kingdom Metazoa; phylum Chordata; class Cladistia; order Polypteriformes; family Polypteridae; genus Erpetoichthys; species Erpetoichthys calabaricus. The sequence goes on from NC_041398.2 coordinate 168,630,024, forward strand.
TATATTTTTATGCTCAGATCTATGGAAAGTTTTATAAATGTGACCCCAGGTCCTTTTCCTGCATTGTGTCAAGTCCAAATTAACAATGTTTAATGAAGTCTCTTCTATTGCAGAGTTTAAACACAAAGTATTGCACACCAGCCATTTCCTCAACTGCTGCTACACACTTGTCCAGCTCCTCTGAACAGCAAATCAACAACTGACATAGGTAGGTGGCATACTATGCATGTAACCTTAAGAAAATGGATAAAAAAAAATCCTAAGTAACAACTTAGGTAGAATTATAAAAATGGAATTTAAAAAAAGACATTGAGCATTCTTTCAACAAGCAAGAAAGATTGCTTACCAAACAAATATACATGTGAAACGCTTGCATTAGTAATTAATGTAAATTCTCAATTTTAAATTTGTGCAGAATGTGCGTCTATACACACATACACATTTTGCTAATGCTTTTAGAACATAAGAACTTAAGCAATTTGATGAGCATAAGGAGACCACTCAGTCCATCAGGCTTATTTGTTTAGCTAATATCTGAACATACTGCTGAGAAATGACTTCAACATCTAAACAATATTTTAATGCCATATTTTTCTATAAAAATTACTTTGATAGTCAAGTAGTATTTGGACAGACACAGTAGTTTTCCCCCATCACAATGTCTAGGGCACTTAAATTGCAAAATCCAACCAAATAGTTTCAGATACATTTTACAAATCCTACCAATTCAATTGGATAACAATACAGTGCAGAATTGTTCCACCAATAGCACTTACTTCTTGTTTTTTAGTATTTCAACTACAGAGGTCTTGCATCCTCAGAAAATGTTGCCTCTTTCCTTCCATTAGCCACTCATGTAGCAAAATTCAAAATATTTGTAAAAATCTATTTGTTGACACTGTTCACAAAATATGGGTTGATTAGATGTATATCAGTTTTCCAACAGAAAAATACCTTTATAACACTGTGAACATTGCTATTGTGCTTCATGAATAGGCCAAATTTGGCAGTTTCAAATTTTTAATTCTGTTCTCTGTATATAATCTGCATTGTTTTTGTTTTGTTTTTTTTCCTCTTCACAGTAGCATCACATTAACTGTTGCTTTCTTCTTTTTAAATTTTTGCAGGTACAATATAATTAAGTATAACAAATATTTCCCAGTGTCTTTCATTAAACCCTTTTTATTCACCTTCAAATAGCTCGCTATCATTCACACAGAAGAAACGTGTTCTTCCTACCGTGAATCCATAGAGATGGTCTACCTGGTTATGAAATGAGCAAAAAATCTGCAAGACAAAAAAATAAAAAAATAAAAATTAAAAAAAAAGTGTTTTACAACCTTTCTCCCTTTTTGTAGAAAATTCCCAGAACTGCTAAACAAACTGCTTGTTAATCTGAAGCACCATCTTTTGCAAAAACAGTTTCCTGCACTACACCCAGATGAATTTAGAGACCATGACCTCATAGGACTTATCACACAGCTTTAAGGCGTAATCCAAAGATAAGCAATGGCTTTCCCTGAACTTTACTCAAACTCCTCATACCTCAGATTTATCTATGGATTGTAATGCACAGATTAATAATTACTAATGGACTGTATAGTAATTATTAAAATGGTGGTCAGATTGTTTACAAAATAAGTATAATATTCAACTGTGTTGTCGTGTGCACAGAGGGCAATGAAATTCTTAGTTTATGTCTGACCAACATGCAACAGGTGGCCACCTTCTAGCACCATGATTTAGCAAGTATTACTAGGCAAACATTAATCTTACCTTGACACCTCTAAATATGTCTCAGAATCTATTTGATCAAAAGTAACCAGAAAATCTGAGATACTAGCCCATTACTGAAAACTGGCAGTGCACTATATAGACAGCATTCTCTTCAGCCTACAGAAACAAAGAAAGTGCTTTCCTGGTTAGAGTTATATATACATTTGATAGTGCATGATTGTTTTCTGCAATGTGCTGGTGTCTCATCCAGGACTGGTTCCTGCATTGATCATTATACCAGGGTGGGCCATTTATATGGATACACCTTAATAAAATGGGAATGGTTGGTGATATTAACTTCCTGTTTGTGGCACATTAGTATATGTGAGGGGGGAAACTTTTCAAGATGGGTGGTGACCATGGTGGCCATTTTGAAGTCGGCCATTTTGGATCCAACTTTTGTTTTTTCAATAGGAAGAGGGTCATGTGACACATCAAACTTATTGGGAATTTCACAAGAAAAACAATGGTGTGCTTGGTTTTAACGTAACTTTATTCTTTAATGAGTTATTTACAAGTTTCTGACCACTTATAAAATGTGTTCAATGTGCTGCCCATTGTGTTGGATTGTCAATGCAACCCTCTTCTCCCACTCTTCACACACTGATAGCAACACCGCAGGAGAAATGCTAGTACAGGCTTCCAGTATCCATAGTTTCAGGTGCTGCACAACACGTATCTTCACAGCATAGACAATTGCCTTCAGATGACCCCAAAGATAAAAGTCTAAGGGGGTCAGATCGGGAGACCTTGGGGGCCATTCAACTGGCCCACGACGACCAATCCACTTTCCAGGAAACTGTTCATCTAGGAATGCTCGGACCTGACACATTGAACACATTTTATAAGTGGTCAGAAACTTGTAAATAACTCATGAAAGAATAAAGTTACGTTAAAACCAAGCACACCATTGTTTTTCTTGTGAAATTCCCAATAAGGTTGATGTGTCACATGACCCTCTTCCTATTGAAAAAACAAAAGTTGGATCCAAAATGGCCGACTTCAAAATGGCCACCATGGTCACCGCCCATCTTGAAAAGTTTCCCCCCTCACATATACTAATGTGCCACAAACAGGAAGTTAATATCACCAACCATTCCCATTTTATTAAGGTGTATCCATATAAATGGCCCACCCTGTAGTATCACTACAACGATGGACAGATGGGAGATAATACCCCATATCAATCACCAAGCATTCAAAGATCCTGACAGGCAACAAAAAGTCATGGTCAGTTTTCCTGGGAGTATTAAATTTCAGCCAGGGAGTTCAAACCCATATTTTAAGTCCTTTTTTTCTTTATTGGACCATTTATGTTAATTATCAGCTGTATTTTCTATGCCTATGCTACATTCCATGTGATTTGTGGAAGGTCCTCGAAGACGCAGAATTACCTACCAATCACTGCCAGGGACTTCCCTCCACACTTTAAAACCAGGGGGTCTCTTATGGTTCCTGGCAGTTAATTTGAAAGCACTAGGGAGTGGTGAGTTAAAACCTTTTACGTTCATTGTAATTTTCAGATTTTGACTTCATGCACTGTTTTTGGCTATCTGATATTGGTACTTCTGTTGCATTGTAGCGTCTTCTTGTTTTGGGCAAATCTCTTTGCCTTTGTGCTCCACAGAACTTCATTGTTATTGAAGGGCATTTTTGTGAAGAATAAATCTTTCATAAAGATTCTAGATGGCCCTTTTTAGATCTAACCCAGGGTTTTGATGGCATTTCTCTCTCTAGTGAACATTTTTAAGCATTCTTGGGATTTACGTGCTTTGGGACTCCAAGTCATAATGGGGGTTAGGGGACACACTAGTGTTGTTTTCTCCTGCTCCCACAGGATTGCACTTTACTGATGTTAGTCCATTATTTTACCAGCCTCAGTGAAAGATCAGCAAAACAGAAATTCAGACATTTGTCTGATCTTTGACTGGAGGATGAATCTCCATAAACAGCAACATGATTTGTGGGCCACATAAATGCTTATTTTAATGTTCTTTCAATATGGCTGAATGTCAGAATGAATCTACAAAATGCATGAGTACACAGAGATTTCAGAACTAAAAGGATATAAAAAAAGACAGTCAAAGTCTAGCAAGCGCTTTAATTACAGTGAAAGGAATGGATATACATGGGTATAAAAACACAACTCACCCAGCACAAAGATATTACAGAGTGACAGCTTACGCTTTTAAATGCACTTTAGGGTGATATTACTTAAAACATTAAGTTGAAATGGAGCAGAGTATCCCTGCAATTCTGCCAAAATTGACAGAAATATTAATGATAGAAATAATGCCACTAATTAACTTAACTCACTTTAACACAATAAAAAAATGATAAAAGTGTAAATCGCTTATTAATGCTAGTTGTACATTTTTCAACAGTTATAAAAATGGATGTGAATGCACACATTTTGATAGAAATTCCGTGAATATAAGGTAAACATGCCAAATAAATTAAACTTAGCTCCATGCAGTTCATTTTTACATTTAAAAAAAAAAAGAATAATCATTTCACACAGTATTTCCCTAACTATTATTATAAATGTTGATTCTTTGGTGCCGTCTATATCCTGTAATGACACCACCAGCCATCATTTGGTTTATTGTTGGAGTACAAGTAGCTTCTTTGGGAGTACATTTGGGCTACGTCAGTCAATCCACCACCACCTACTTGAATGTAAGCAAATTTCTGGAGAAATTATACTTTTTAAGATTAGTTTTTACTTTGACTCAAATGTATTTATAAACATTTTGTAAATTCTCATTACCATTATATTCTGTATTTTTCCAAATAATGTTTTAACTTTCTAAGGAATCTTCTATTTAGAGCAATGGGTAACAATTCCTTGCCATCAGCATAGTTATTCTGTGGAGTTAATTGGTCATTTTCAGCTATCAGCTAACTTTCAGGCTAATGTCTTGAGGTGTTGCTTCAGAATTTCTAGAGAATTGTCCACCTCCCTTATAATGCCATTTATTTGCTGAAGTGCCTCTGTTCCTTTATCACTAAAGCACCAACATAATATGATGCTGCCTCCTCCATGCTTCACAGCTAGGACAGTGACCTTTAGTTTGAAGCCTCACCCTTCTTTCTGCATACACTGCAGTCATCATTAGGGCCAAACAGTTCATTTTTTTCAGCTGACCACTGAACACTCCTACAAAACACCACAAGCTGTGATAATACAGGACTCTCTTAAATTAATGGTGGATGCATATACTTGGTGACATCATACCTCCAACTCACTCACTCACTGAAGTCCAGTTGAACCTTTCACTACAAAGTTTGTTCATCCCTAGGAGTTAATTTGTGTGTCCTTCCTAAACAATGCAGTGTTGGTGTGGTCCCTAGATATTTGTATTTGCATACATCTCTTTGTACAGGAGGCTTGTGGTACTTTTAATTGTTTAGAAATTGCTCCTGTAGAAGTCCAACATTTTTCTCCTGAGGTCTTGGCCAAGTTGCTTGGATTTTCTCCTGGTATCAAAGACAACAATGAACTTGTTCACACTTTCCACAAACTTTCACTTGTTATATTTTAGATGAACGTGCTGAATTGATCACTCTTACTGCACAATATTTTAATGTTATTTTTTTCTTTGTGATCATGAAAGTTAAAACTTAATTATGTGAAATAAATAGAAAATTATAACTTTTAAAAACTCCAAGTACAATGAGTACTTGTATGTTAGGGATACACTTCAAAATAAACGCAAAATTAATCAAAACAGCTGAGAGAGACCATTATTACAGTTCTATGGAAATAACTATGCCAAATAAAACAGGCACGCAAAACTACCATAAAGTAAATATTTGCATTTAAGCCTAACAATAATCTTAACTGTTGATTCAATCTTTATAAAAAATGTTCTTTATGCAGCATAAATTTTGTGTAAATACAAACTATTGTGGTATCTTAAAACTAATGCAATGAGTCACTGTTGCACATCAAAAAAACTACATAGTGGGGGGGGAAAAAAGAAGGGAAAAAAAACAACATAAAAAACATTATGTTTCAAATAAATAAGTACATTGTGGTGACTATGAATAAAGCTTCAATCAAATGGATGTTCCTTGAAGTTTATAAAAAGTTTTAAAAAACTGACACAAGTGAGGAAAGGTAATCAAAAATATCAATAATGAATTATTAATTCATAATTAGTACACCTTACTGCATCCTTCCAAGGCCTCAAGCAAGTCTGTTTATCCCTTTAACTGCCAAGTGCTCCATCGCCATCCCTGTGCAGCTCACAAGCCCAAATGCCTTCTCCCACTATTATCCATAAGACCTCTTTCAGTAATTAATAACCAGTGCTCCCTTTCGTAGCTCAGCAGAAACAATCCAACCCTTGGAGTGTAAACTACTCCACATGAGCATCTTCCCTGACCACGATACCTCCTCTCCATTATACCAGCTCTATGGCAATCCTGACTTTGCTCTCTCCCTAACATCATCTTCCGCTGGGTCTGATGATTGATTCACAAGACATGGATAACAGTTAAGCCAATTGAGCCTGAAACTAACAAGCAATGTGCTCACTTCCCCTACTAAACACCCTGTGACTATGTAGCTTTGCAGTGGAGCACCATGGACCCACAAGCCCCATCCAAGCCGCATTGTTTTTAAAGAAAAGCAGACAATGACACATACTCCATAATGTGGTGCATCATAACCTTTACACATTTTTTGCAGATTTAAGAACAAGTGGGAGCCATACATCGAAGCAAATTGTTTATACTGTTACATAGGGCTACATAGGGCTACAAAATCAATCATAACGAAAATGAAATTTTGATTTATTTCTTAATGAAGTCAGCATCAACTTGGTGAATTCTACAGTATTTGAATTTCAACAACCAGTACATAGAAACCTTCTGTGAAAGCATTACAGACCCCCTAACTATTATCATTAATCACTGTAACCAATGACTGTTCATAGTATATGCCACACCATATCAAGCATGAGTAAAGAAAGGTCAGGTAAGGGAAGATTAGGGAGCATGCACTAGTACAGTGCGTTGCCATACCACCACATGACAAAAAAGCTCAGGATCCTGGTTAGCAACCCCCCAAGCAGATATGCAGTCCAGTCCTACCCCTCAGAAATGAACATCTATCTACCACAGCCGGGTGTTACCTGGGCACTCCATTGTCCTAGTCCAGCCGCTCCAGTCCCCAAAAATGAGGATCCTGTGAGCCGGATCACCCTTGAGGAATCGCGCCACAGTGCCGTAAGTGCCATAATTGACGCTCCCTCATAATGGAGGTAATGAGCCTCATTTGGGACTCCGTAAGCAATCCCTCATTCAACACCAAGTCAAACCAGTGGCACCCAAGAATTCTCAGAAGAGACACAGTACCAAAGAACTCCAGTCTTTGTTTCAGGTCACTGGATAGCATCCATTTCTCACAACTGAATAGCAAAACAGGAAGCACCAGGATTCTACAGACTTGGACCTTCGTCAGTTTGCAAAGTGCCACAGACCAATTTCCAGCAACCTCGTTACCGCCCCTCCTCCCCATGCTCTCCCAATCTGTCTACTGACTTCATAGGAAGAGTCACCAGAGGCATGAATGTCGCTGCCAAGGCAAATAAATCTCTCGATAAGGTCAACACTCTCTCCGCAGAAAGATACTCCGCTAATGGCTTTGCCCAAGAGGTCAATAAAGGCTTGGATCGTGGGTGTTACTCAGGACACTCGCAAGCCCAGACACTCAGACTCCTCACTCAGTCTCTCAAGAGCCCTGATCAGAGCCTCCATTGACTCCGTAAAGATCACAGCATCGTCGGCAAAGTCAAGATCTGCGAGTCTTTCTTCGCCAACGGTGCCCCACAACCACTGGACCTCACGACCCTGCCCAACACCCAGTCCATGCAAGTATTGAACAGAGCAAGAACACACTCCTGATGAACCCCAGAAACAACTGGGAAAAATGCAGAGGTCCTGTCTTCACTCTGCACAGCACTCACAGTATCAGTGAAACAAATTTGTCCAACCTTTGTGGAAACAAAGCTTTGTTTTCTTAAGTGTAAAAACGTTTTCAGTTTAAAGATAATGACAGTTACAAGGATTTTTCAGAAAAATGACCAAAATCTTTTATAAATATCATGCAATCCCATCTCGCAACTATTTTTCAAAAGATAAAATACAAACAAGATTAAGAGATGTAGAATATTTGTGGTTTAACAGACACATTGAGGTGTAAATGTGCTTAAAATTTAATTTTATTAGTACAGACTTTATACTGAGAACCCACTGTTTACAAACTACACCCCTCACCCCCTTAACAATCACACAAGTCCAACCCCAATCCTGGAGGGTTTTAGTAGCTGCAGGTTATCCTTCTTAACCCTTTCTTCATCGGTGACCAATTTCTGCTGGCTTCTTTAAGACTCGGTTCTCTGATTTATTTTATTTTTTTTTTTGTTAAATGATATCCAAACAAAAATGAAATATGAAGTAAGCTCACAGATGACCAGCTAAGTCAGCTCCTCACATTCCAACCAATTTCACTCCAACCAGTTTAATTTTAGTTTTTTTAATAAGATGCAGACCCTTGTTGTTAATCAAACCCATTACTTATTTACATGACTTCTTGATGCTCTCATTCTGTCACAGAAGACATTTAAAAAAATTTTTTTTTCTTCAAAAGGGCACTTTTAAAATGTTTTGAGGACCTGAACACCTCAACGTTACTGAACCTTTCACCTGTCTTTATTTTGAGATGTATGGTGGACACAGGATAGTTGGTCATGTTTTGGCTCATCTTATATTTCATTACTGTTTGGTTGATAATTAAGGAAAAAAGAAACAACTAAGGGGTGGAGTCTCAAATAAGTCAATTAAAATTAAAAGAACTTAATTAGCAGCAGAAACTGGTCAGTAATTAAGAAAAGGGTTAGAATAAAAAATATGAAGCCACTGTAGTCCTCCAGGGTCAGAGTTTGATACTCCCGAGTTAGTGGAACTTGTTACAGGAAAAGGTATGCTATGTAAGAACAGATAAATATTGTAAAATTAATTTCTCCTAAAAGATGGCAGACTCTGGTGTTCTGGACAGTAGGGCAAGCTACATCTTGCAATAGGTAGGCAATTTGCTTCATAGTGTTCTTGAATGGGTAAATCTGAGCCATACCAAAAAAGGGAATGGGTAAACTGTAGGTTAATGAAAAAATGCTAATGTTTTTATTGAAACTGTTTCCATGATTTGGTATATACTGTATCTAGGTGCCAAACAATCCAAGCCACAAGTTCCCCATCACAGAGGATGTTCAACACAGGGGGAAACTTTGTTGAACTATTCATGTCCTTCACTACAGCCTGAAAAAGTTCACAGGCTTTTTCTTCCTTACCAAGAACTTTCAAGTAGTTGCTTATACCCAATAAGATCCATATTTTACTCAGGGTCCAATAATAGCTATTTACACATTTTGATTAATATATTCAGAACCACCGAGTCCGTTAAACACACACGTGAGCTCTGCAAGACTCTCTACAGGATTTTTGCAATAATTTGTTCAGATTTTTTATAATTCACTGCAATTACATTAATTTCTATTTCAAAAACTTATTTCTAGCTTTTTTATAAAGTTGTTTTTTGTTATGTAGAAACCAAAAGAGATACAGTACCTTGTTCATTTATAAATAGGTGTATTGCTTTTAAAAAAAAAAAACAAAAAAAAAACAATATGTCAAAGAATTGTCATTTAGGATCATGATCTCATTTCTAAGCCAAATAAATCAAGCTACTTCATCAAACCTAAGGAGACATTAATGTATTGTTCATTTGATCACTGATGGTGATGTGGAATTTGATTGTTCTGCCTATCAGTGTGGCTTCTTGGCACATGCTCTGGTTTATTTCAAACCTCAAAGACATTCTGTTTCGTTGTATTAGGAACTCCAAATTGGTCTAGTGAAAGCAAGACTGGGTGTGTGCAAACAAGTACCCCCTCCAAAGGTTTAGTATCTCATTCAGGATTGGCCGCTTATATTCTGAAGTTTTAAGCCCTTTAACAATACCTATTTATCTATTTTGTAGCCAAGTTACTTCCCATTGTCAGTCTCTAGAATCTGAACGTTCTTTATATAGCATGTCTGTATTATAGATATGAATGTTGTGATGAGTTAACTAATAACTCTCCTTTTGCACAGCAGAGTGTGTATTATTGTGCCCTGCAATGGAAAAGCATTCTGTCAGGGTTAGTTCTGGTATTGCCCCCTGTGTTGCCGCTAAGCTCATAGAATAATTTGACTGAAAACAGTACAAACATTTAGCATATTCAATACACAATGGTATGAAAAAGCACAATCATAAGATTTTAATGCTCACTTAACCCCTGTCATGTACATACAACATGTAAAACAAATAATTCACAATTTGTCTACTCTGAATGTATAGTGTTAAAAGGAGTCAAACACGTGAAATGTGAATAAAAGCACAAAAAATAATTTGCCTTTTAAAATGTAATCTTACTTGGTACTCTGCTAGGCTGGCAGTGTACAAATTGAAAATTGAAAATATTCTTACTTCCAGTCGCTGCACAAGCAGCATCCTTTTTACAGAAGCTCTGTATTTCTCACTTTTCTTTTTATTCTGAAATTACTTACTAGTTACTAGTCTTGTTTAAAATCAGAATTGATCTGGCTTCTGGCTTGTCACTGATAGTAACCATTAGAAAATGGATTTTCAATTTACAGATGAACTACAATGCACTTCTAAACAGGCTGTGAACTTGAATGGAGCCACAAAGAGCACCCAAAGGCTGCCCTTATGTCTGCAAAACCTGAAACAGTAAGACACATTGAGAAAGTAAAAGCAGGGTGTATTAAATACTTGCATAATCAGCTACTTGTGCTGCGATTGTGAGCACTTAAGCAGTTCAGTTAACACTTTACTGCAAGTGCTGTTTGTCCAGATGGAGAGGGCAATGTACTGGCCAGAAAGTAAAAGCAATGCGAAAACGTTTTAGAACTGCTCTACCATGTACTGTAATGAGAAAAGTCTGACCGCTGTCAAATAAGATGAACTGTCTGTGCTTATAGCGGGTCATGGAGCATACAAGTACAGTGGCATTCTGTACTGTACTGACAGCTGGCCTAAACCTGATATACCGGACACTGTTTTTAATAATGGATGGATTTCATCTTATTCGAGCAGAGAGAGCTGTATGGGGGGAAAAAAAAAGAAAAAGATCTGTTTGAATGAGGAATGGTGTAAAAGGGAGCATAATACAGTTGTAAGAGCCAACTTTAGAAAGATAATGTTATTGTTAAATTCCCATAAATATCTACTTAATCTCAACAGAATACCACTTTCTCATAGTTACTTGGATTATGGTATAATCTTTTTCCCCAGTAAGTCAACGTGAAATGGAGCTTTCTTAGCTATACCTGTAAAAATAGCGTTAATTAAGCAAGTTTAGAAATAGTCTCTGTTAGATTAGTTTGCATATAGGATGTTTTCATACAGTTTTCTGAATGTTTTGATATGAATATTTGAGACTATGACTAAGACCAAACAGAGAGAAAAAAAACAAGATAAGTAAACCTTAAACAGAACTTTCTTTAAACAAGAACTTTTTTTTTTTTTTTGGAAGTATCCATTTTTTTCTGTTTTTGTGTGAACTATTTTGCTTTGAACTTTCCTAAAACCTTTAAAATGAAGATACATGGATTGTGGAATCTGAACACTCATCAAGAACACTCATCACAGTATTGCCTGAATTGTTCTATGAAGTAAACTGGAAGCTGCAGAGCATTGCAAATTTTGAACAAAAACAGCTATAACAGTAAAAACTACAACATGGCAACAGAAATGATTAATTCTGTCACCAGCACTTTAATGATGACCCACTGTGACACTGCATTTATAATATGTGCGGAAGCCACCATGTGATTTTTGCCTGAAAAAGACAAGGTATAATTAAGGGACTCAAGCAATCCAGGACTCAGGTGCTAGAAGGGGAAATAGATAAAACTAATACTCTGAACCATTTTAAAAGATATTCCCTTCCACGACCATCTTCTTCCAATGACCAATTTCTCCACACTATCCCTACTACATCTACAACTCCTACCACATCAACTGGAATGGCCAATGAAAAGTCCACCTCCATCTCTATACAGTTTAGGGATGAGGTGGAAATCTACCATGACTCTGTGTTAAAAGTGAGGCAAATTTCTGATGAAGTGGCTATTTGGCTACACACGAAATGAGCTGCTCTGTTTGTTAACACTAATTTACAATTTATTTAGCATTTTAAAGCACAATGCACTGCAAACATACTATTTAGTAGGACGGGCAAAACAGCTAACTAAATATGAATATGAAAACACTGAACTTGTGTCATTTGTTTTGATTTTTGAAGCCACACTAATGTTCATAGGTAGGGCTGGATGATAAAACGATAAAGAGAATTATCGCAAAATAACTTCTCCTTGATAGAAATATGTGACATGGCTGACAGACAGTCGAAAGTACTCATTCCATCCTTGTTTTGACAAATGGTATGGTATCAGATAGGTATAGAATATCATGAAATTTCAATGGTATTGGCATTGAATATAAAAATTCTGGTATCGTGACATTCCTAAGACATGGATCATCCGCACTAGCATGGAGGGGTTTTGGCTTTGAAAAAACTGATGTTGATTGAAAGAGTGCAATCTGTAAAATATGTCGGAGAAGTTTGCCATTAAAGACAGCTTGACAACTAACTTGTTTTCATCATCTGGTAAGTGAAACTGAGCCCTGTAGGTGTCAGGCAAAAACAAAAAAAAAATCAATTTAAACAAATTATTAACCCATTCAAACAAATTACGCAAGTCGTTCAAACAGATTATTTTCATTTCTGTAAGAAGCATATACCTATCAGGCATTTTTATTTCGCAAGCAATCTTGGTTGAGGGTCCTCAATTCCAAAGCACATTTTTTTTTCTTTCATTATTTAAAACACCTACACAGATCCCCACCTCCTCACCTCACTCCATCCCTTACGCCTATGGTTGCAGAAGCTGGAGCAGGTGATGACACAAGGGAGGGAGCAAAATAGAAAAAAAACTTTTACCAGCTATAAAAAAGAAGGAATTCAGAGAAAGTGATTCTCTGCACACTGCCATTGAAAAAGAGATCAAGAGTTACTTGATACCTGAGGTAGACAGTGATGTAAATCCACTTGAGAGGTGGAAAACACAAGAAGTACATTTCCCAAAATTGGAAAAACTTGCAAAATAGGGTCTGTGCATCCCTGCCTCAAGCAGCCCTTTTGAGAGGGCTTTTAGCACTGGAGGGAATGTTGCAACATGTAACCGTGCTGCTTTGAAGCCATATGCTTTGGAAAGACTGGTGTTTCTGTCACAATACTTTACGTTCCTCAATTTTACAATTGTTTTATTTATTCTGACATCTTTGTGCAATACTGGACAGAACTTGAAGTCAGCAATTTGTTGGAAAATGCTATAGGTTTGGGACTTTTTTTTTGTCCTGTGCAATATTTTACAAAACTTTGAATTTTTACATTATAGTACAGTATGTTAGATTTTTGTTCTTGCTTGTATACTGCACAATTTACCTTACAGTAGAGCAGTTTGTTTATCTACTCTATATTATGAGATATGGCCGGCCATTCATCCCGGCCAACACCCTCAGGCCGCCAGATGGAGCCCTCCTTGCAGCATGGAGATGCCCCAAATGCCAGCAGGGAATTATGGACAGTGGACTTTTTCTGCGTCTAATGATAGTAATATCTCTGGGGTGTTTGATTTTGCTGGTGAATATATAACATTAAACAAGCGTCGGAGATTGGAAGATAGGTGTCGGCCTTTAATAAATCCAGTTTGATCCTGTGATATTACCGAGGGCAGCACTTACTCTCAAAAATTCTAGCTAGAAGGATGGAGAATCTTAACATCATTATTCAGGAGTGAAATTGGTCTGTATGATGCACATTGTAACAAGTCCTTATTTTGTTTAGGAAAGATGGTGATTATGCTTGTCGAAATGTTTGAGGTAGTATTTGGTTGTCTCTAGCTTCTGTAAATGTTGCCAATAAGAGGGGAGCTAGCTGAGTGGAGAATTTCTTATAAAATTCTACAGGGTAACCATCAGGGCCTGCTGATTTCCCACTTTGTAGTGACTTTATAGCATCTAGTAATTCTGTTAGTGTTAGAGGTTTATCCAGTTCCTCAGCACTTAAAGCATCTATTTGTGGTATTTGTGATGTATCCAGAAATGCATTAGATTGTGCGTTGTCTTCTTTGGGCTCAGTAAAATACAAGGATTTATAATAATCTCTAAATGTGTGCATTATATTTTTATGGTCAATAATTTCTTCTCCATTGTTGTTGGTGATTACTGGTATTGCATTATGAACTTCTTGTTTGTGAATTTGTTGAGCTAAAAGCTTATTAGCTTTTTCTCCGTGTTCATAGTAATGATGTCTAGACTTATAAATAAGTTGTTCAGTTTCTTTAGTTGGACAGTGGACTTTTAATGCACAGCCCTGCTGGATACCATGGGTGCCGCCAGGAGTCACTACAGGGAGGCCCAGGGACTATTTTCCCTACACCCCGGAAGTACGTCCCAGTCACATGGACAGAAGAAATGATGTGCTTCCGGGATGAAGAAAAGGAGTTTTACCTAACCCGGAAGTGATAGAAAGTCACATGGGCTGAGGAACAAACACTTCCGGGTCAAGGACTATAAAGGACTCTGGGAAATCCCAGACAGACGAGCTGAGTTGGGAGGCAGGGTGGCTAAGCGTCTGGGAGTGGAGGATTGTTTATTTGATTATTGGTTATTGTTATTGAGTATAGTGGAGTGGTGGTGCTTTGTGCACTTTATTATTATAATAAATATTCATCTTTGGACTTTTACCTGGTGTCTGACATGTGGTCTGAGGGTTCAAGAGAGCAAGAGCACCCTTATCTGTCACAATACATATATATAAAATCCTAAGCCTAAAAGTGCAATGATTTTATGTGACGTTTTTATGTCACTTTTTTGTCACAATTAAATCGGGCTCATTTTAAAACCTACATATATATGTTTGGTATCATTCTTTTCAGAATTTATCAAACTTTAATGTGATGTTGTTAAAATTTAGAATCTTATTCCATTTTCAAATTATAAACTAAGATCTCAAGAAAGTCGAGGTTTTTAATAAGAAAATAGTGGGTTTTTTCTTTCAATAAATCATTATTATTTCAAATATTTTATATTTTAATAATTTAATTCAATAAATTACATTTTTGATTGAGTAAAGTTCCTTTCACAGGAACAAAACTACGCAACTTAGGCGCAATCGAAGCGGCTTACCAGGGCCCACCAGGCCGCAAGTGGGGGTTGGGCTTGGCCCCCCTAGTCCAGACTATAATGTTCATGCCCTGTATTTCAATTATGATTAATTTTTTATTTCCTTTGGATTCATATCTTGTTTACATTAAGGGAAAGTGTTTAAAATGCTCTCATTATAACAGTTTGTTGGTCTTTGCGCAATGTTTTTGTATAAATCCTGTAGGCCACTTTGAAATGTTTTACTCATAATTGCACTGTTTGATCTCAGTAATAATTTGACTGGTAACTTTAATGTTTTTGTGTTATTTTACTTCAGTTTTACGTAAATCAATAAGACCTACATTCCTTAACTGCTGTTTCCATTAATCGTATTAGTAAGCAACAATTAATATCCTGTTATCAAGACCGACCTAGATCAGTAAGACTTTTGCAGACACATTTTTTAAAAGGGTGCAAAATATCGTCTAATTATCTTTATGGTCAAAATTCAGGAAAATATAATAGCGATATAATTTTTTGCTAATATTGCACACCCCTATTAGATTGTTATGTTTATCAGTAAATCTTACAGCTAAACCCCTTTTTTTCCCCCCGATCCCAGTTTTTCTAACAGTGTTTCTGCTACCGTGAAAGTATCATTTTGCATCTGATTCTGTCCCATTCACTCCTATACAAGAGATACTGGAATGTTATTTATTGATAGCCTGCTCATTAAAGAAAAAGGAAAATAATTAGCATAATTTAGATTTTCCTTTTATTACAACACTTTTAAAATCTCGCCTTACTGTAAAGAGTCAACAAGCTATGCCCTACAATTCGTTTATGTCTTATGTGGCCTACTTCTTGACTTATAATGCCTAAAACAAGGAGGTGTAATTAAAAACATTAAGGCCACATGTATTCAAACATTTTACATCTGTAAATGAGAAGAAAAAAGACTGTGCAAACCCTGAATTAATACCTTGACAATAAGCCCCACGAGCCGATTTTCCAGGCAAGTCCACTGGTGCCGATACACTTTTTATTCTAAATGCCATGGTATTAATGGTAACCTACCATTATCTACTAGTCACTTCCAAAATAATAAAACAAACCATCCTTCAACCTACCTGCCTCTTGCCTGTTCTTTTACTTCACTCCCTGTTCTCACACTGTTGCAGTCTTGCCTACTGACCAGTATTCCTCTCAAATCTTGTTATAATATTAAGCCATAAAAACAGCTACGAAAAGGTGTTTAAAACCTTATGGGCCACACGTCAGCATTGTGCTCCACTACATTATTAATATTTGTTACTCCCCAAACCAAACCCCACCCCGCGGTGACTCCACAAATCACAAAGTCCTTTGACAATGTTGCATGGGTCTTGCACCAGTCAGCCGGTGTCCCTGTGCTACAAAATTATTGTGATGTGTATTTAAGTAAAAATTGCCAGAGTACCACCAAGGTTTTTTTTTTGTTTTTTTTTTTAGCTGCCTGTATTTGTTCATGCTGCGCAGATGTAACTATAAATGGATGTATAAATTATTAAAAAAAATAACACCCAGAGTTGTTAATCTAATTTTCAATATATTCGAATGTTAGAATATTCTACTTAAAAATAAGCTAACAGCACTACGCTACACTGAAGTATAACGGTGGTAGCATTATGCGAAAGGAGTGCTCTTCATCAGTCATTTCTTGGCATCTGGCTAAAACAGAAGCAAGAATAGATGGTGAAAAATATAAGCAAACACTACAAGAGAACCATTGTCAATCTGTTAAACTGAAGCATGGGCAAAAGTTTCTTTATTATTATTACAATACCACCCAACATAAAGACAACCTAACCCTGGAGTGGATCATGAACAAACAGGTTAATGCCATGCAATTGTCCTGTCAAAGCCTTGACCTCAATCCAGTTAAAAATCTATGGCACTATTTGAAAACTACACAAGCATCATCCAAGTAACCTAAGCAGAGTAAAGTGAGAACATTATACATTTTAGTGGAATTCAATACTATAGTATACTGGAATATTTTCCAACATATTATCCAGCTTGTGTGCGACCTAGGACCTTCTCCTGAAACACTTTCATAATAACTTGTCAAAACCACCTGCTTGAGACAACTTAACAGCAAACATGTATCCATTACGGCAGCACAATTCCATGCATTTTTCAACATCAGTTGAAGTAATGACCCAAAATTCAAACCCGTTGATAACCTGGAAACTTATGTTTCTGGCTGCCTGTGGTGCACAAGCATATTTTTCAATATTTTGTTTTCTCTTTCTAAGTGAACAGAGATAATGAGAAATCACAAGAGCACTGAAGCATACCAATACCTCCACTTTGATCAATCCAGTTAAACGACATAAATTTTTGGTTTTGAAATCAAAAATTAAAATAAAGTAAAGAACCATGCTGCTTATATATATGTTCAGGCATCAGGTGCTGTGGAAATGGAGAAATAGTCCTGCATTGCTAGACGAGAAATATTATGTGGCGATGGAACAGCATTTTATGAAAAGTATGGCTACTTTCTTAGTAGTTTCAGCTTTACATTATATCTCAGCAAGTGGGGGTATTTACTGGCAAATACAGTGCAGCTATGAGCAGGCGTTTTCTCTCAAAAGTGATCTGGCAAGAGATGTATCTGTGCTGCCACAGTTAACTGCTTTGTGACAGACACGTCTGCTAGCAGGCAATGCAGCATAGCAGGTATACTATGAAAATCAGAATAATTTACACTGAGCCCTCACATCTTCATATGTTAATGCATGGTATGTTTAATTTTGTATTTGCTATCATTTTCCACCTTGTCATCTTCTAAATTACAGTAATACAGATTTAAATATTGCATAAATGGTGAGCCTCACAGCCATCCAGTGACCTAGAAAATATATTTTGGTTCTAAACACCCTAAACTGATTTAAATCTTCAATTTACATCTGCATGACTCTCAACTGTTAAAGAAAAGCCCATAAGAACTGGTGATGTACCTTAAAATAACACAAACTACATTTTTCTAGCACAGCACTGTGAGGCAGTATGGGAATGGTGCAAAATGTTGTGCATTAAATCCTCTTTAGCAGTGCCAGGTTTGCAAACAATTAAAATAACATTTCTTCTTTTTCTTTTTTACATTAAGACTCTCAGATTCTTTAGAATGGGGGGGGGGGGGGTATCATACCAAGTCACCTTTCTGAGTAAGGAGAACATGTACAGTTTCTTATGCAGCTTTTCAAATTTAGAGAATTCAACCAGAGACTAATGGAACAAATACACGTGGATTTTTTTCATAACTTGTTGCTGTCTGCACCATATACTCTTGATTGGGAAGCGGGAAACCTAAAATCTGAAAGTAGGCCTATTTCCTAAAATCAAAAACCAAAGTAAAGTTAACACACAGCATATATTTAACCCAACATATGAGTATATGAGTTTAAGTTGATATATGCTCTAAAATCTTTTACTCCTCAGTGTAGGTCCACACCTGGAGTCACTTTATATATATATATATATATATATATATATATATATATATATATATATATTTGCAGCTGGAGATCCACGAAGGGAGAAAAAACGAATCACGTATCATAAAATAGTTTTTTTATTCCTGAGCTTTCAACCCCTATCAGGGTTCTTCATCAGAGGATAATGCTTAGACTTACAAGAATCAAAGGCAATATATAGCAACACATTCAGTTTGGGGGGGTATAGGTGACTAAGTCAGTATGATCAAGGGGGGGGGGGGGGTTGTATAGTTTAATTATTGTGTACATGTCCTTCTTAAGTTGGCATGTGCTGGATTTATGTCCAAGTGTCTGTTGATGGCGTTTTCATCTGATAGCCAAGACTCGGCCAACTCTCTGGCACTTTTAGTACTGGCCTTAAATTTTACTTTTACGTTGTCCCAGTTGAATGTGTGTCCTGTCGATTTAGTATGTGCATATATCAAACTCAGGAATAAAAAAACTATTTTATGATACGTGATTCATTTTTTCTCCCATCGTGGGTCTCCAGCTGCAAATATGCAAACCGTATCACAGACCTTCTCTTCCATATATATATATATATATATATATATATATATATATATATATATATATATATATATATATATATATATATAAAAAAGGTCTGCAGAGTGAATATCACTACCAATAGCTCATTGTCTTCATTTATTATAACACAGAATATATACAGTATGTCTATTCCTAAAATAATTAACTTGTACATCTACTTTCCCAATTATGCTATCGCTAAGTTTTTATGAGATAAATGCACGAATAGCCCTGTCATGAAAATAAAAAAAAAAATTAAATTATATATTTTACTCCTTCTTTGAGTTATCAAAATATTGATTAAAATAAACAAAAGCAAACAAACTGTGTGGGGCTTAACTTCACATTTTTATAACATACTGTGGGAAATGCAATTCCATAATTAAGCGCAACACAACAGAGATTTAAAGTTAACTTCATTAAATGAAAATCAGTTTCTGAACTGGTCGCCTCTCTCTATGCCGTTTTTCTTTATATGTTGAACTGATTTATGCATGGTTTTCTCCTACATATATTGTGGATCTCTTCCTCCAAAATTTGGCTGGATGATTTTGCTGTTGTTTATGAATGAACACTTAAATATTTATGAGTATTTTCAAATATGCAATACACACTGACAAGCTTGCAAACAGATAACAGCTGTTATGAAAAAATTAACAGATCTAACAAAAGACCTCCAAGAGCTCTTTATTATTTATTAAACACTTTTACCACCAAATTTCTGTTTCAGCTCCATAGAGTCTCATACATTTGGTACAGTCCCTAAATTTCCTATAATCTCCTACTTTGTTTCTCTCGGCTAGTCCCCAGCAATTTTTTCTGAATTTACAATGCTGTGGTTCTCTAGATTACTACTCACTGTATTGTAAAATACTAGTACAATTACAAATATGTGACACAGTAATTATCACAGTATTATGAATAACATTTATCTTCATGGTCACAGAAAATTACTGAAAAAAATCTAAATATAAAACAAAAAAATTGCAAGAAAAACAAAGAAACAATTTGTATTCTTTTAGTTCTTCAGTATACCATCTGAGTACTACTGTATTTTACAAATGAAAAAATAACTAATCCTGCAACAAAAGGTGCATGGCAAGAACTAAATGGTGACAGGGCATCAGTCAATCTCTGAGCCTACTACCACTGACAAAGTCACTCATATCATGGATAATTTATACCATTGCCATCTATTTTTAGATGTTGAAGAAAAGAGAATTATGTACAGAAAAGCTATGTACCTTGGAAAGAGAAAGAATATGGAAAATCTACATAGAAAGCAGTCAAGCCAAGAGTGTAACTTGGGTACCTAGAATTAGGAGGCAGCACCTCTAGCCAATTTGCCACCACACTGTTCTCAATGAATTTTTATTTCTTCTCAACCCCACCCTCCACAGTTATTATTAAGCACAGTTTAAAAATGACATACATGAATCAAAAATGAAGACGCTTACACTTTTTACAAAAATGTTTGGTTCACACTATTATTTACATGGCATCTGCATGAACTGCAAAGCAGAAGAAACATAGGTAAGTGACACAGTTATTGAGCATTCATGCATATTAATGGGAATATGGACTCACTAACTACATTACTCATGGTGATCAGACACTAGTTTTTAGTATCTATTGGGAACTTGCTGCTTTTTAACCCAATATTAAAAGTTCCCCCTTTATCAATTACTCACATATCAAAAAACAAACTGTTCATGCATATATTTGTCTACTCTTATTATAATTTATTGTGGTGAGGATGCCAATATCTATTAATAGCTTAAAGTGACTTAAACACACACCAATATATTCTTAAAAAGACTGTTAATTGAACTTACACTGAACATTTTTATGTTCTGGCAATTTCTTCCAATTCATATTTGTTATATGCCTATTGAGGAGCTGGCATTGAGATTTTATGGTAAATTGAAAAAAACAGTTTTGACAATAGAAAATGTGCCGTTTGTATACCCTTTTGTCAGGTGTGATACAGTATATATTTTAATTAAATACAACTTGACCTTTAACAGACTCTACCCTGCATTCAAATGTAGTTCGGGTTGTGCTGGATGATACTGTATTTTGGGTCAGTTTTTAATGCTCATTTTTATTTTATTCCCTTACATGCCACTTCAGAGCAGGGAAAATTACTAAACTATTACAGCAAATAACAAATATACAATAGTGAACTTGTTATATGAGAGGATTCTAAATTTCATTAATGCAATTTGTTTAAAGTTGCAAAGATATGAGGAAAACATCTTGCAAACTGTACTTCTTTATGAAGACAGTTTCAGACAGTAACAATGTGATATTCAAATTATAGTAATAAAGTAAGGACAAATTTCAGGCTTCATGTAACATTTTAGAAGGCCAAAATTTACAAGTAAGCAAGAATATTAAAATATTATTACGTTATACAATTTATTAGTAGAATTATCCTAGAAGACACTATGATCATTATAAAAGTAAGGACAAAGATATATTTACATAATTTTAAAACTGGGGAGATAATCGGTTATACTTTTCACTGTTACAGTATGGCAGCCGCAGTTGTTCCCCCTTCTACATATTCCTTGTCAGAAAACACTTTCAGTCACCACCCTATAGCATGCCAAGGATTTTAGTACAAGGCTTCAATTGTAATGGTGAATGCTAGCTCGGCAGTTTCACACAATACAGTGGCATTTTTCCTAGAGTGGGCAGACAGAAACAGTGGGACATTTGAAAAGTGATGAATCGTAAACAAATCAAGGAGACACAGGTTTCAAATCACTGTGACAGCTTTGGTGCACATAATTTATACCTTCACTGGTAAAACTACTCAATTAGAATCCTCAACTCCAATACAGAATAAAATCAAATCACAAAATACACAGAACATGTCAGTAGTTAAAATTTAAATACAATGGGCTTTACCAAAATCCATAATATTTAAAACACTATTTAGTTCTTGACTTGTACCTTTTACCACAAAGCTGGCCAAGTTTTAATTTGTAAAATACTGTAGTAGTAAAGGTATACTGAAGAGCGAATATCATTCCCCTTGGAAAATGTCACTGCTTTGATCACGACCCATTTCTATTAAAAATTACACTATAACTTTTTTAAAATTAAGAATAAGCAGCAATTTAATAAAATAATTTAACAGATAATAAATAACAAAAACAAGGAATTTACTACTTAAAAAATGGCTTCTCTGAATAAATTTCGATTAAAACTGTAGCTTATGCCGATGGTTAGAAAACGGAGTAACAGATAAAAATGCAGCTGCACATTCAAAAGACATGGATTCATTGTGGGTGTGCAGGTATGTAAACCTAAATATATTTTTAAATCAATTATTGTATTTATAAAGATTAAAAATTAAACAACACTTTCTGAAAAGTATATATTTAATTGGATATTGAATCAATTGTTGTGTACTATCCTATTACTGCTTGTGCAGCCATGGTTCTATAATGGACAAGGCTGGTTTGAAAACTACAAAGAGAATGTATTAGATATACAGTAAATGTTGTGAGCAGAGACATTCCTTTGCTGTCCAAAAGTTATTTATGACATTTAGCTCAACAAATCACTTGGTTCAAGTGTCTGCACAATAATTAATAAATAGCTTGCCAGTTTATCAATGCAGGAGAATAGTCAAGAAGTCTGGTTATCAGGTATGTGGCTAAGTAATCACATAGTGCACAAGACAATATACAGTTATATATAAAAAGAATACAGTATTTTTTTTTTCTTTTTACCACTAAACACCTTTACCTTTAAAATATGGCTACACAAACAATCATGCTCATAGGACGCACATCTGGGGAGAATGAAAGCAACTATCTAAATCAAGTGGACGGTTTGGTAAATTGGTGTAATAAAAACTCTCTCACTCTGACTGTAAAAATGATCAAATAAATGATATTTGATTTTAAGAGACAGAAATTCCTTTCCTCCTAGTACTATATGACTTTTTAATAAGGAATATTGAAGAAAATTATTAAGGTTTTGAAATGTATCCTGTAACCATTTTGGTGTAAATATGGACCATTAAACTGCCTTACCTTAATATGTCTTGTCTCTATTTGTTTTGTTTTATTTCTTTCTGTCTTGTTATTAGATGCAACTGAGAATGCAAATGTTATGTTTTCTTGTGTAAACATGACTAAATAAACCTTGAAAGGTTTGGAGAGATGTAAAGGAGAGGAGGTAGACAACCTCATACCCCAAACCCAAGGAGGAAAAAGAGATGCATAACATCAGAAAGAATCTCAATTCCCTAATGTGCCAGTCTAATCAGGAAGAAGAGTATAGAGCCCTATCTCACCTGGCATATACCCTAAGGAAGGAGATCATTGTGCTTTGCCATGCAGAGGGGCACAGGAGTCTGTGCTGGGAGAGAGCTAGGAGGTGAGCTGCCTTTTTAGAGAGCCCCTTCAAGTTCAATAAAAAGCTGTTAGGACAGAAGCACAGTGGAAGACTAGAGTATAGACAAGAAGTAATTAGCCATCACCTCACAGTGCCTTATACAGACTCGGCAGCAAGACAGCAGGACCTGGGAAAATTAAAAGCCATCAGGAATCTTCCTAAGCCTGAGGTGGAGTTTGACAAAGATGCTGCTAAAAGCAGTTCAGGATTTGGTTTACAGATCTCAATCAGGCTCCACTTCAGGGCCCAGTGGGGTCACTTACAAGGTACACAAAAAAAAGCTCTTGTCTCACCTAGAGAGAAACCTGCAAGTTATTTGGAAAAGGAGCAGGATTCTAGAACAATGGTGAGTTGCAGAAGCAGTCTGGATACCAAAGGAGGACTTCAAATGGATCAATCAGTTCAGTATAATTTCTCTTCTGAGTGTAGATGCAAAGGATTTTTTTTAGCATCCATATTACTAACCGAGAATGGTAAACCGGATATGGACGCAAGGACCTCCCCGTGGACGCAGGAGACATAGTGCGCAGGCGCCACACAAAGCCCCCCTCTCCAGAGTGAAACGGGAGAGATTACGAATGTGCGCAGGCACCACACAAAGCCCCCCCGCCCCAGAGTGAAACGGGAGAGACTACGAACAGTCTGACATGCCGCAAGCAGGATAAAGCGAGGTCAGAAATAAAAGACAGAGTAGGAAACAAAGTAAAGAACGGAGCCAAACACATGGAGAGCAGGTTACAGATGATGAAAACTGGAATGCAACAGCTTCAAAAAAACCTAGGCACGAAACACATGCACAGCGAGATACAGAATATAAAGGCAGAAAAAGTGACAGTTAAACGTCCACACCACACAGCGGAGGCAGACCCGGAAGGTGCAGGTGCCTACATCACACGTCGGAAGGCGCGGGAAAGTACGAAAGGCGAAGGCGCCTACACAGCATGGTAAAACCCGACATAATATGGAAGGCGCAGGCGTTGCCGCCATATTGTGAGTGGCACTACTGCGTAGTGAAGGCGCAGGCGTCACCGCCATATTGTGCGTGGCACTACTGCGGAGTGAAGTTAGTAATAATGTGCTGCTTGGGATCGTACAAAACGCCGAACGCGACCCACCATCTGAAACTGCGGAGGCAAAGCAGGCATGGGTTCAAACCGAACGAGCTCAACTGACGGATATACGCCTACGACGCGCGTCTCAAACTGCAGAAGCAGGGCAAGCACGGGTTCAAACCAACGCAAGCTCCTACAACGCGTGCCTGAAACTACGGCTGCCCAGCGGGCACGGGTTCAAAACGCCGAGGTGTAGGCGAGTGATGCGAGCAGGGGGCGAAGCCCCCTTGTATTCTCTAACAGGCTTTCAATCTTTATTGCAATAACAACTACATAGATATGCTGCCTTTCTTGACTGAGGTAACAGTAATGCCAGGCTACTTGTAGCATTCAAGTATGGTAACCAAGCTCATTAGAAAGGCCAAGGAGAAAAAAAGGGCATTATGTCAGTGTTGTGACCAGAAGTAGCTGATGCATATGGTTCTATATCACAGTCACACTAACCAAACATCATGTTGTTGTCAGAATATGAGGCCTCATCGCTGGCTGATTAATACAGTGAATTCATGACGACAGTCACCTCTGGAGTAGTGATGTCAGGCTAGTGCAAGATAGAGGTCGGAATCACTACAGCGTGAACCAAAGCAGGACTATGATCATTTCAAAATACCCAGAGAGAAGGAATAGCATAGCCTGGTGTAGATGGGGGTGACAGCAGTATTAAAGTAAGAGATGTTTTACAAGATAATGGGACAATGCTCTAGAGAAGTAGGTGACACAGGATGAGCTAAGGAGAGCTGAGCTGGCCAGAATAAAGTTTTTTGTCCAGGCTATCTACGATGTGCTACCCAGTCCAAAAACCATTATACCGTATCAGGAGTAAAGCAGAGACACTAGCATGGAAATTTGTGTTCATAACATGAAACCCTGGACCATATGCTCAGTTACTGCTCCAAAACACTGGAGACACAATATACCACTGGTGACACGATCAAGTATTGAAGGTAATAACAGAAACCATCAGTGTAGGAATAAACCAGAACAACTAGCCCCCTCCCACAAAACTACACTATCACCTTCATCTGAGCTAGGGTACAGCCACCAACCTCTTCAAAGATGAATCCAGGAATACTGCCCTCCACAACAGACTGCCTGTTGCTGGTGGATCTGGAGAAACAACTGAAGTCCCCCCCGCACATTAAAGGCACTACACTAAGACTACATGTCCTCCTAATGCCAGAGTATAGCAAGCAACATACAGTATTTTGGAGTTAACAGTCCTCTGGGAAGATCAGTTAGATGAAGCCTTTGAAAGGAAGCTCTCCAAGTATGGGAAACCTGTTACTGACTGCAGAAAAAAGAGGCTGGATCTCTGTCCAGGGCCTTCAGAGCATTAGGCACCAAAGGACAGAGAAAGAAGAAACGTCTGCAATACCACCAAAGGACAGAAAAAGCCTCTTGATGACTACTGCTCAAGAGAGGAAAAGCATAAGGAGGGTAAAGTAGCTAACTGGCCAGCTGGATACAAGCCAAGGACTAATCAGCCCCCGTCTGGTCACACAGCAGAGGGTGTATGATATTAAAAGACACAAAACACTTGATGATTCCAGGAACATCACTTAAGATGTGTATCAGTAGATGTATTACCATTAACTAAAAATAACACAATTAACACAATCCTTCTATGTGCATGAGGTCTTCAATTGCTGGGCTGTCTCTCTCTTCTTTGCAAAATATTTTAAGAGATTTTAACTTTTGTGTATTAAATGAAGAAAAAAAAAAAAAACAATATTAAAACATGGGGGGGGTGGAGCACCAACACAAGTATCACTGTACTGTTTGTTTATTGGTTACAATGATTGTTTATTGGTTACAATGAAGGCCAACTTGTAGAAGAGCGCAGTCATATACTGTTTAGCAGTCAAATAGCCATCCAGACATGCACATTTTTTCTCAACATGAATTTTGAAAAACATTATGCCCCCGGCTGGGAAAATATGGATTTTCATCATTTACACACTTTTGTAGCAGCAGCAGCACGATGCTAAATTGTCTCTGTTGAGGGGTAGAACACTGTACCATTTGGCACAAAAAATGTTGTGTAGAAAGTACAGTATGGGAGTAGTGCATTTTGGATCTAACACATTCCATAGATGATGAACATTAGCTAAAAGTAATTGTCTCCTATTAATGTGTTCTTCATTTTAAAGCAAATTCTCTTAACTGACAATAATTCTCATGGCACAGAAGGCCACCATATTTAACCGGGTTCACCGTAATGTTCTTAGAGTCACTGATGTGTGTTTGAAGGGGATTTGGACAAAAACAATGTCCTAAACCAATTTTTTAATAGATTTTCCGTCCCAAAACCACCTTCTTCCAATGACCAGTCCCCACACCATCCCTACTACATCAACAACTCCTACCATATCAACTGGATTGGCCATGGACAAGTCCACTCCTGTCCATCAGTGAGTGAAGACCATATAAGAGACAACTGAAGAAGCTACGGGACCAGATACAGTCAGTCCTCGAGTTCTTAAGGCCTGTGCTGACTAACTTTGTAGTGTCCAGTGTCACCTGTTCAGTCTGTCCCTAAAGCTTCACAAAGTGCCGCTGCTGTGGAAAACATCATTCATTGTTCCTGTTACAAAGAAGGCAGGCGCCTCTTTGCCCAAAGACTACAGACCAGTGGCACTTACGTCTTGCATCATGAAGACCTTTGAGACACTCGTCCTGGACTTTTACGAGTCCTCTTGTGGTAGACCACCTAGACCAACTGCAATTTGCCTCTCAGGCAAAGATTGGCAAGGAGGATGCAATTCTGCATCATAAGGCTAACTCTGACCTTGACAAAGCTGGCAGCACTGTGAGGATTTATATTGTTATGCAGTGGATAAGCCTATGGTGTCTTGCATGATGAACTACCTGTCAGACAGACCACAATTTGTGAGAATCAAGGACTGGGATTTTGATAAGGATGTGAGCAACACTGGAGCGCCACACGGAATAGCCCGGTCTCCTTATCTCTTTACTCTGTATACCTCAAAATATAAATATAACACCAGGTCATGCCAGTTGCAGAAATTCTCGGGTGAATCTGCACTTACAGTGAGGCAAAAAAGTATTTAGTCAGCCACCAATTGTGCAAGTTCTCCCACTTAAAAAGATGAGAGAGGCCTGTAATTTTCATCATAGGTATAACCTCAACTATGAGAGACAAAATGAGAAAAAAAATCCAGAAAATCACATTGTCTGATTTTAAAGAATTTATTTGCAAATTATGGTGGAAAATAAGTATTTGGTCACCTACAAACAAGCAAGATTTCTGGCTCTCACAAACCTGTAACTTCTTCTGTAAGAGGCTCCTCTGTCCTCCACTCATTACCTGTATTAATGGCACCTGTTTGAACTCGTTATCAATATAAAAAGACACCTATCCACAACCTCAAACAGTCACACTCCAAACTCCACTATGGCCAAGATCAAAGAGCTGTCTAAGGACACCAGAAACAAAATTGTAGACCTGCACCAGGCTGGGAAGAGTGAATCTGCAATAGGTAAGCAGCTTGGTGTGAAGAAATCAACTGTGGGAGCAATTATTAGAAAATGGAAGACATACAAGACCACTGATAATCTCCCTCGATCTGGGGCTCCACGCAAGATCTCACCCCGTGGGGTCAAAATGATCACAAGAACCGTGAGCAAAAATCCCAGAACCACACGGGGGGACCTAGTGAATGACCTGCAGAGAGCTGGGACCAAAGTAACAAAGGCTACCATCAGTAACACACTACGTCGCCAGGGACTCAAATCCTGCAGTGCCAGACGTACTGGCTTAAGCAGGGGGATACATGTGCAGGCCCGTCTGAAGTTTGCTAGAGAGCATTTGGATGATCCAGAAGAGGATTGTGAGAATGTCATATGGTCAGATGAAAAAAACTCTACTCGTCATGTTTGGAGGAGAAAGAATGCTGAGTTGCATCCAAAGAACACCATACCTACTATAAAGCATGGGGGTGGAAACATCATGCTTTGGGTCGTTTTTCTGCAAAGGGACCAGGACAACTGATCCATGTAAAGGAAAGAATGAATGGGGCCATGTATCGTCAGATTTTGAGTGAAAACCTCCTCCCATCAGCAAGGGCATTGAAGATAAAACGTGGCTGGGTCTTTCAGCATGACAATGATCCCAAACACACCGGCCGGGTAACGAAGGAGTGGCTTCGTAAGAAGCATTTCAAGGTCCTGGAGTGGCCTAGCCAGTCTCCAGATCTCAACCCCATAGAAAATCTTTGGAGGGAGTTGAAAGTCCATGTTGCCCAGCGACAGCCCCAAAACATCACTTCTCTAGAGGAGATCTGCATGGAGGAATGGGCCAAAATACCAGCAACAATGTGTGAAAACCTTGTGAAGACTTACAGAAAACGTTTGACCTCTGTCATTGCCAATAAAGGGTATATAACAAAGTATTGAGATGAACATTTGTTATTGACCAAAAACTTTTTTTTCCACCATAATTTGCAAATAAATTCTTCAAAAATCAGACAATGTGATTTTCTGGATTTTTTTTTCTCATTTTGTCTCTCATAGTTGAGGTATACCTATGATGAAAATTACAGGCCTCTGTCATCTTTTTAAGTGGGAGAACTTGCACAATTGTTGGCTGACTAAATACTTTTTTGCCCCACTGTATATGGTGTATTGATGCAGGGGTCAGGTGGACAGAGGTGCAAAGAGAATTGTCTGCATCTTAACATCAGGAAAACCAAGGAGCCGATTATTGATGTTCGCTTCTCTAAAGAGCCTCTATTAGGGATAGGCGGTATGACCAAAACTCTATATCTCGTTTTTTTTTTTTTTAAATTATCCGGGTTTCACGGTATTCAACGGTACTTTTTTCCCCCCATGTATGAGTGGATGTTAACCACATTTTCCACTGCAATTACTGCAGTAGACTGGCTAAGAATAACCTATTCCACTGTCATTGTACAAAAAAAACATTTTAATGTGCACACAAGTATTAATACAGGTTTACATGGCCCCATAAAGTGATAGTTTTCAAGGGGGTGGCACTAATGAAGAGAAGGAATCACATTGCATGACGGATGCAGTCAAAATATAGAGCCTTTTTATTGAACAAATTTTGCAAACAACTTGAACTATAATTTTGACAACATATTTTCAACCATCCAAAGAGGCATTTAGACTTAATAAAATATCCAGAGGTGCTTGTCAAAAGTTGTATTGCACTGAACACGTCTTAGAAAAATAATAGTAAATATTTTTTGTAAACCAACTCCACTTTCTGTTAATGTTGACCATCTCTGTCCACTGACATGTTAAAGTGACTTTTTAAACAGCTTTACCATCATTAAACTGCATAATATTTAAACTAATAAATAATAATAAAATAAATAATAGTATTATTACTGATAGTTTACTTCAAGCCCAGGTGCATTACACAGTATTCACCAAATTAAAATAATTTCCAACTGAACCATCATTTAGGCAAACTGCATTAATATGGACCTTGCTTCAAGCTAAGCTACTGTATATACATAAATAATAAAACTGCAACTTGCATTTATGATGCTATTTGTGGTATAGCCCTACGGAATCATACTGGGGCCACAGTGAAGAAAAAAAAAATACGGACAGGGAAGAAAAAAAACAAACTATATGTCGAGAATAAAGTCGACATTTCCACTTTATTCTCATAGTTTATTTTATAATTAAAGTAGAATGTTGTAAACTAAACTTCATCCTAAAAATCAATATTTAATTTACTGCATTTTCTCAAACCCCGTCATAAGTTAATGTAGCACATTAAATGCTTTGTGTTAAGTGTTCCCTGACCCAGTTGTTAATCACTACTACGCTTCTTAAATGGACTTCCTCCGCACTAAGAGGATGGCAGCGATCACCATACAGAATCCATTCACTTCATGATATTCCCGCTTTCTGAAAATTTAGAATGCTAAGATAAATACTTGATATTTTCATGATGAAATGCACTAAAGCAGGTATTAAACATGCACAGTAGTGAGGCGGTAGTGCTGCTCCCTCGCAGTAAGGGGTCCCCAGGTGTATGTTCAATGTAGAGAACTTTATGGCAGGTGTGACGAGGCACAAAAAAAACTGGATGTATGAATGGGTATCACAAAGGTTTAACTTAAATATTGTGTAAATGCTGGGTTTGTGATCTGGTGGTCAGAGACACAAACACAGAATTCAATAGATGTTCTTCTGAGCGGGCTTTCTTTATTGCACGCGTGCTGTCTATGTGACGTACCAAAACCCCAGTTCCTATCCTCCCTTTTTCTTTCTCCACATAACCAATCACCACACGATAAACGTCTTTGTGAAATTAAAACTAGTTATAAAAACTTAGCCCATGGAGTGTTCAGAACTTTAAAAATATCTTTGTTATACATGTTTAATTATGCCATCCATTCAGGGTTGCGCCCGTCCCAGTAAGCATTGTGTGCGAAGCAGGAGCAAATCCTGAACGAGTCACCAGCACATTGCAGGGTGAATACGAACAAAACATACACTAGCAGGGTCAATATAGCATAACAAAACCACACATCCTATATGACTTTTAAAGGAAACTGAAGCACGCCGAGTAAACCTACCGGAAAAACATGCAAATTCAAGGCAGGGTACACTCGAGACAACCTTGTTGCGAGGCAGCAGTGCAACCTCCAGACCGCCGTGCCCCCACATGATTAATACATGCTTTAATGCATTTCATCATGAAAATTATATCAAGTATTTATCTTAGCATTCTAAATGTTCAGAGAGCAGGAATATCACAAAGTGAATGTATTCTGTGTGGCGATTGCTGCGGCGCCTCCTCAGTACAAGAGGAAGTCAGTTTAAGAAGCATGTACCGATTTAACATGGCTCGGGGAACACTTAACACAAAGCATTTAATGTGCTATATAACTTAAGACGGGGTGTGACAAAATCTAGTAAATTAAATATTCATTTTAAAATGAAGTTTAGTTTACGATGTTCTACTTTAATAACAAATTACGAGAATAAAGTCAACATGTCAACTTTATTCTCGTCATAAGCGTCGAGATTAAAGTCAACATGTCGTCACACTATTACACAGTACCCAGGTAAATTGCACTGTATTGAAAACAAATAAAACAAGTACAACTTGGCTTGCAGTATTATCTAGTAGTATAGAAACAGTATTTACACATTTGAACATAATGGTCCACATCCGACCTTTTAAAACCACAGTATCTCCAGGCAACGGACGTGACTCCTTTTTTTCGGCAAAAGTTCTTCTGTGTCATCATGTTCAACTTTATCGTCAGCTACAGCTTCAGTTTCGGAATGTTCTCTGTCCATTTTCACCACACAATACCTACATTACCTATTTAGCGGTGTAGCAGTGAAAAAGATCCCCCCTTGAACAGTTTCCCACTGTGCCACGTTCCGAACGTCGTTTAGGCAATTTAAACCGGTGTTGCGGTATAAGAAAAATCCATATCATAACAAAAATAAAAAACGGTTTTCGGTATGGACCGGTATACCGCCCAGCACTAGCCTCTATGTCTGATCACTATTCAGGAGTGGATGCAGAGGTGGTCCACATTAATGACTGGTCTCGGAATCTTAGGAACTACATGAGAAAGGGTAGAGCAGGGTCTACTCACATTAACACTAGAATTACCAGAGCCTACAAAAAAACTCGTAAATCTGTCCCACATTAAATCGCGTCTTAAATCCGTTTGCACCTCTCCGCCAGAGTCTTTTGTCATCTAAATGTGCTGATAAACACAACTACTAGCAGCCAGCTATTCCATCCCCCCACTGACTTAGAACGAACTTCTCCTAGCTCATGCCTTGCCTTGATTTGATTACAGTATCTGGGATTGAAGTGGAGTTTTAGAGTGGAAATAATATAGCGTCGCATTTCATGCGTGTTCCGTTTCTATAGTAGTCTGTGCAAAAACATTTTTAAAACAGAAACGTTTTTCATATCTATACTAATAAAAGGCAAAGCCCTCACTGACTCACTGACTGACTGACTGACTGACTGACTCACTCATCACTAATTCTCCAACTTCCCGTGTAGGTAGAAGGCTGAAATTTGCCAGGCTCATTCCTTACAGCTTACTTACAAAAGTTAGGCAGGTTTCATTTCGAAATTCTACGCGTAATGGTCATAACTGTAACCTGTTTTTTGTCCATATACTCTAATGGAGGAGGCGGAGTCACGTATTGCGTCATCACGTATTACGCCTCCTACGTAATCACGTGAACTGAAAACGAGGAAGAGATTTACAGCACAAGTCAAACGCGGGGAACGAAGGTAAATGACGTTAATTGTTGACTGTCTTTTAATACTGTGTACTTGTTGAGTGTCTTTAAATACTGTGTAAGCATACATATTAACACATGTGCAATTAAACGTGTGCATTTACAGGGTGATTTCTCAGGCTTAAAAGCTCGCCTTTTATTAAATAGGTAAATGCAAAATATTTTCATTCTGAAGGGCACAAACCACGTTAGATTTCAGCCGTTAAAACGCGCAAAAATGTCAGTAACCCAGATAAATAAGCGCAACATATTATCAGTTGTATAGTATGCTTACAATACATATAGAAATGTGTTAATCGTTAACTAATATTATGGGATGGTGTTTTTCGACTTGCGCCTTGATTTAAATGATTGCATGTCTTGGTGGGTTTGCGTAGCTTATTGTCAATATCTTTACACCTCTTTTTAAGACTTAATTTAAAAAGGTTTTCTTTTCTTCTTAATAAAAATTTAAAAGCAATACTTTACCGCTGCGAAGCCCCTCTAGCGCTGACGTCCGAGGTTCAATTACCGTAAGCGAGTGTAGTGAGTGTGTACGCCTGATGAGCCAAGAATAAGGGGGAAAGACGTGTCGCATACTCTTTGCATTATTTGACAGTAAACTATTTTCATCCATTCTATGATCTGCTTCTCACAACTGAAGGCACCGTGGCTGATGTTACCTGACTTGCTGGCCAACCATAAGCGTTACCTGGTAGGTAACCACCCACTCACTTCACTCCCTTACGGGAATCGAACCTCGGACGTCAGCGTTAGAGGCGAAGCCCCTAAAATTGCGCCACGGCGTGTGGTTCGTTTATTTGACAGCATGTAGATCGGGGTAATTACATTCACGGCATTCGTAGTCTGATTCACAATCTGATTGTATGGGTGGTTACCTACCAGGTAACGCTTATGGTTAGCCAGCAAGTCAGCTCGAAGTGATCACTCGAGTGAAGGCAGCTTCACAAAAAAACAGATCCTTAACAAACTGTTATTGGTATATTTTCCCTCAATTTTAAAAGGTTTTCTTTTCTTCTTAATAAAAATTTAAAAGCAGTACTTCGCCGGTGCGAAGCGCGGGGATTTGAGCGACTGACGCATACAGACATATTCATGAGTGCAGGTACTTCAGAAAGAAAGCACCGTGTAAACCTAAACTTTAAATTAAGTTCATAGACCTACAAAAGGTTGCCATTGATTTCAGGCAAGATTGCTTTTCTCCTGTACAACTATACGTTGCATTCTTAACAGTAAGCTTGCACAGCTTGGTCATATTACAACCTGAGTGCTGAACTGACAACGTCGTATACAAACAGAACTATAACAATTGTAATAAACAAACAAAAAAAAAAAAAGCGAAGAACCCTTGGATTTAATAAAAAGGCTCCTTCCATGGCGAAGCAAGGAAAAAGGAAGACCTTCTATGGCGTTTGTTTATAAAACAGCGGAAAAGCTGTGTTAACGCTGCTTCACAAAAAAACAGTATATACAAAAGATGCAAAACATGTGCCCACATCTATGATACAGACCGTATAGTTATACCACACTGCCGACTTGAACATCACATCAAGGGATCATTTTCCTGCAGATCATCTAATGTAGTCTACCTAATTTTCTGCATGAAATGTCCTGACACTGCACTCTATGTGGGAGAAACTGGACAAACACTCCGCCAGAGAATGAACTTACACAGGTTCCACATTAAACATGGCAACACAGATGTTCCTGTGGCGGCCCACTTCAACAGCCATGGACACTGTGAGAAGGACTTTAAGGTCACAGTGCTTATGGGCAACTTCAAAAAACAGCAAGAGAGAAAAGAATGGGAAGTTAAACTCATGCTAAAATTTAATACTTTACAACATGCATTGAATAAAGACAAGAGTTTTATGGCCAGATATGAGGATTGTTTACATCTCTCAGAATAACAGACAACCTGACTACAGACCCACATTGTTTTGAAAAAACTCATTACAAACTTCAAAAGACTTTGTTGGACAGTTATCTTATCCAGAGATCTTGACAATACATTGTTCTTTTCTCTCTTGCTAAATTAACCCTAGCCTGAATGAATCTATTAATTTTTTACATTCAAAATCTCTCATTTAAATTTTTACCAATGTTGTTTCTTGTCCTAGAGTGTGTATATAAACATAGGAAACTTCAGTTTCTGTATTACATCTTGCCTGAAGAAGGGGCCTGAGTTGCCTCGAAAGCTTGCATATTGTAATCTTTCTAGTTAGCCAATAAAAGGTGTCATTTTGCTTGGCTTTTCTCTACATTCATAATGGCTAACACGGTACAGCACCCTAGTACTATATATATAGATAGATATAGATATAGATATAGATATATATATATATATATATATAGATATAGATATAGATATAGATATAGATATAGATATATATATATATATATATATATATATAGAGGAGTCAGATGAGGTGGCTCGGGCATCTGATCAGGATGCCTCCTGGACGCCTCCCTGGTGAGGTGTTCCAGGCACGTCCAACCGGGAGGAGGCCCCGGGGAAGACCCAGGACACGCTGGAGGGACTACGTCTCCCGACTGGCCTGGGAACGCCTTGGGATTCTCCCGGAAGAGCTAGAAGAAGTGGCCGGGGAGAGGGAAGTCTGGGCATCTCTGCTCAAGCTGCTGCCCCCGCGACCCGACCTCGGATAAGTGGGAGACAATGGATGGATAGATGGATGGATATAGACATATATATATATATATATATATATATATATAGATATAGACATAGATTATATATATATATATATATATATATATATATATATAGATATAGACATAGATATATATAGACATAGATATATATATATATGGTTGCAATAGTTTACTGTCAAATAAATGCAAAGAGTACACGACACGTGTTTCGCCCTCATTCTGGGCTCATCAGGTGTACACACTCAACTGCACTCCCTCTCGGGAATCGAACCTCGGACGTCAGCGTCAGAGGCGATGCCCCTAACGTTGCGCCACGGCGTGTGGTTCGTTTATTTGACAGCATGTAGATCGGGGTAATTACATTCACGGCATTCGAAGTCTGTGTCACAATCTGTTAGTGTGGGTGGTTACCTACCAGGTAACGCTTTGTGGTTGGCCAGCAATCTGCTAACATCCGCCACGGTGCCCTCAGTTTGTGAAGAGCAGATCATAGAATGGTTGCAATAGTTTACTGTCAAATAAATGCAAAGAGTACACGACACGTGTTTCGCCCTCATTCTGGGCTCATCAGGTGTACACACTCAACTGCACTCCCTCTCGGGAATCGAACCTCGGACGTATATATACTGTGTGTGTATATATCTGCGGAGCGCGGGTAGTTTGCTAGTGTATATATATATATATATATATATATATATATATATATATATATATATATATATATATATATATATATATATACTGTGTATGTATATATGTGTATATATATATATATATACTGTATATACATACTGTATATACTTATTGGCTCCTGTATTTAGGATATAGCGGGTTGGATAATGGATGGATGGACATTTGTATGCATAGCCCTATTTGCCCGTTTTCGTTTTTTTTCTTTCTTCAGTAATATTTCAGCAAACCTGGAGCTTGTCAGTTCAAATCCTGGTACTGACACCACTGTGTGACCCTGAGGAAGTCACTTCACCTGCCTGTGCTGCAAAAAACAAAAGTAATGTAACAAATTGTACCTCAGATGTTGCAAGTTGCTGGAATAAAGGCCTAAGTAAAATAGATAAATATGTATTATACACATAGGAAGTATTAATTTATTTTCAGTCAAGTCATCTGCAGCAAACCTTTATAAATGAGGGTTTCTCCTTTTTAGATAGTGCAAACTGTTTCTTCTTCATTGAGGTTTTCTCTTGGAGAGCTTTTTTAATTTCATTGAAAATTAAAGCAGCAGCTGCCAAAATATGTAGCTTTCTTATTAATTTTTCAACATTGTGTAAATAACTTTATAAAGTAACAGAAAAGGTTTAAATACTGGTTATCCTTTTACACTAAAATATTACTAAAGAGATACAAAAAAAGTAAAATGCATATGTTCTTTTTCTTTAAGGAGATTTAATATTACTGAAGAAAGAAAAAAAAAACTAAAACAGCCAAATGGGGCTTTGCATACAAACTTAAAAGGTTTAAATAAAACAGAAATATACAGTTGCTTAACTTGTGGAGGGTGTATCCTGTAGCAAAGCCCTAACTTTTTTTGTGAAAGCCCGTTTCAGTCAATTAGTCTTAAAAACAGGTGTAAAGATATTGACAACAAGCTACGCAAACCCACCAAGACATGGAATCGTTTAAATCAAGTATCATTACATCTTCCTTTCTTAAAGAGAAGTAAGACAGTACTTATAAGCTTACATATATATATCTATATATATATTATATATATATATCTATGTCTATATCTATATATATATATATATATATATATATATATATATATATATATATATATATATATTCTATATATATATCTATATATATATATATCTATATATCTATATATGTATATATCTATATATCTATATATGTATATATCTATATATGTATATATCTATATATCTATATATATCTACAGTGGTGTGAAAAACTATTTGCCCCCTTCCTGATTTCTTATTCTTTTGCATGTTTGTCACACAAAATGTTTCTGATCATCAAACACATTTAACCATTAGTCAAATATAACACAAGTAAACACAAAATGCAGTTTTTAAATGATGGTGTTTATTATTTAGGGAGAAAAAAAATCCAAACCTACATGGCCCTGTGTGAAAAAGTAATTGCCCCCTTGTTAAAAAATAACCTAACTGTGGTGTATCACACCTGAGTTCAATTTCCGTAGCCACCCCCAGGCCTGATTACTGCCACACCTGTTTCAATCAAGAAATCCCTTAAATAGGAGCTGCCTGACACAGAGAAGTAGACCAAAAGCACCTCAAAAGCTAGACATCATGCCAAGATCCAAAGAAATTCAGGAACAAATGAGAACAGAAGTAATTGAGATCTATCAGTCTGGTAAAGGTTATAAAGCCATTTCTAAAGCTTTGGGACTCCAGCGAACCACAGTGAGAGCCATTATCCACAAATGGCAAAAACATGGAACAGTGGTGAACCTTCCCAGGAGTGGCCGGCCGACCAAAATTACCCCAAGAGCGCAGAGACGACTCATCCGAGAGGTCACAAAAGACCCCAGGACAACGTCTAAAGAACTGCAGGCCTCACTTGCCTCAATTAAGGTCAGTGTTCACGACTCCACCATAAGAAAGAGACTGGGCAAAAACGGCCTGCATGGCAGATTTCCAAGACGCAAACCACTGTTAAGCAAAAAGAACATTAGGGCTCGTCTCAATTTTGCTAAGAAACATCTCAATGATTGCCAAGACTTTTGGGAAAATACCTTGTGGACTGATGAGTCAAAAGTTGAACTTTTTGGAAGGCAAATGTCCCGTTACATCTGCCGTAAAAGGAACACAGCATTTCAGAAAAAGAACATCATACCAACAGTAAAATATGGTGGTGGTAGTGTGATGGTCTGGGGTTGTTTTGCTGCTTCAGGACCTGGAAGGCTTACTGTGATAGATGGAACCATGAATTCTACTGTCTACCAAAAAATCCTGAAGGAGAATGTCCGGCCATCTGTTCGTCAACTCAAGCTGAAGCGATCTTGGGTGCTGCAACAGGACAATGACCCAAAACACACCAGCAAATCCACCTCTGAATGGCTGAAGAAAAACAAAACGAAGACTTTGGAGTGACCTAGTCAAAGTCCTGACCTGAATCCAATTGAGATGCTATGGCATGACCTTAAAAAGGGCGGTTCATGCTAGAAAACCCTCAAATAAAGCTGAATTACAACAATTTTGCAAAGATGAGTGGGCCAAAATTCCTCCAGAGCGCTGTAAAAGACTCATTGCAAGTTATCGCAAACGCTTGATTGCAGTTATTGCTGCTAAGGGTGGCCCAACCAGTTATTAGGTTCAGGGGGCAATTACTTTTTCACACAGGGCCATGTAGGTTTGGATTTTTTTTTCTCCCTAAATAATAAAAACCACCATTTACAAACTGCATTTTGTGTTTACTTGTGTTATATTTGACTAATGGTTAAATGTGTTTGATGATCAGAAACATTTTGTGTGACAAACATGCAAAAGAATAAGAAATCAGGAAGGGGGGCAAATAGTTTTTCACACCACTGTATATATATATCTATATATATATATATATATCTATATATATCTATATATATATATATTTTTTTTTTTTTTAATTCACTTTTCATTCTCGCAGTCGCATTCAGAATCAATCCATACAACCCCATCTGACACAGCTGTTTTCACATAAATAAAAGTGCACTTTTATTCAAGACTATAACCGAAGAATAAAGAAAGCAAGTTACAGTTGATGGTTGATACGACAGCTTGCATGGTGCAATGCTAAGAACTGCTGATTTCAAGTGACAGTGAGATACGAAGAAGGCAGCTTCGCCAGCGTTTGTGTGTCAGAACCCTTTTGGGGGGGGGGGGGGGGCAGTAGTATGCATCGTGGTACACTGCAGACCTATAGCGCATCTTTATGTCAGATGGGGTTGTATGGATTGATTCTGAATGCGACTGCGAGAATGAAAAGTAAATTAAAAAAAAAAAAAAAAAGCTAACCTTTACCAGTATCATAAGTTACACCGGCTGTTACAGACTGAAATCAAATTTATGTTGTTATTCTAAAATTGTAAGAATAAGAGCAGTTCACTTCTCGAAGTGGAGCCGTGCGGGATCGAACTCGCCACCCTCTGATTCCCAGTCAGGAGCTGATA
Organism: Erpetoichthys calabaricus; assembly: GCF_900747795.2. Taxonomy (NCBI): domain Eukaryota; kingdom Metazoa; phylum Chordata; class Cladistia; order Polypteriformes; family Polypteridae; genus Erpetoichthys; species Erpetoichthys calabaricus. The sequence continues at coordinate 168,669,789 of NC_041398.2, forward strand.
CCATTACGCCACAGCGGCGGTTGTAGTAAGAGTGTCAATGTGGCATGCTAATGCGGCTTTTTTTTTTTTTTGTGCAGTTATATTTTTGAATAAAAGCGCATGTGTTCTCTTATTTGTACCTTTTGTGAAAGTGTTTCTTTGATATATGGACTTCAGGCTTCATACGTTATATAGTTTATGCCTACATTTTGTCATTTACTATTAGAATATGAAAAACGTTTCTGTGTTAAAAATGTGTTTGCACAGACTACTATAGAAACGGAACACACATGAAATGCGTGTATTCCAAATAACGCTATATTATTTCCACTCTAAAACTCCACTTCAATCCCAGATACTGTAATCAAATCAAGGCAAGGCATGAGCTAGGAGAAGTTCGTTCTAAGTCGGTGGAGGGATGGAATAGCTGGCTGCTAGTAGCTTGTGTTTATCAGCACATTTAGATGACAAAAGACTCTGGCGGAGAGGTGCAAACGGATTTAAGACGCAATTTAAGGTGGGACGGATTTACGAGTTTTTTCGTAGGCTCTGGTAATTCTAGTGTTAAAGGAACCCAGTCTCCTAAAGAAGAACCTACATCCTTCAACTTCTTCTATAACTCTATGATGAACAGTGCAACTTTCCACGATATAATGTGCTAGGCCAGTAATATCACTTCAAAAGAGGCCCACTGAATCAAAAAACTAGACAACACTAGAATCCCTGAAGCCTAAGAAAAAACTAGTAATCCTGGCCCATCTTAAATTCCTTCATACCTCTCCATCATACAATACAATACAATACAATACAATACAGTTTATTTTTATATAGCCCAAAATTACACAGGAAGTGCCGCAATGGGCTTTACAAGGCCATGCCTCTTGCCAGCCCCTCAGCCTTGACTCTCTAAGAAGACAAGGAAAAACTCCCAAAAAAACCTAGTAGGGAAAAATGGAAGAAACCTTGGGAAAGGCAGTTCAAAGAGAGACCCCTTTCCAGGTAGGTTGGGTGTGCAGTCGGTGTCAAAAGAAGGGGGTCAATACAATACAATACACAGAACAAATCCTCAATAAAAAAAAAAAAAAATTTTTTAGAAGTACGGAGCAGAATTTAACAGTAGATGATATCACATAATAAGATTTGGATAATTTTAGACTCCTGGAGACCTCATCCATCAAGCTGCCTCCCCCATTTGGCCACTCTATGGCTGAAACAGTGTTGGGCCAGCCAATCTGATGAAATGACCCCTCTTTCTCACGATTCCTGTGATCCTCCATCAGGGATGACTTTACCTTAGGCAGGCAAAACAACTTGGCAGGTGGGCCGTGGCACCAAGTGCCACATTTGAGTACCGAGAAGAAAAACAGAATAGGTGAGGGTTAGTATCCAATTCTAACTATCATGTTACTTATGAGGGCGGCACGGTGGCGCAGTGGGTAGCGCTGCTGCCTCGCAGTTGGGAGATCTGGGGACCTGGGTTCGATTCCCGGGTCCTCCCTGCGTGGAGTTTGCATGTTCTCCCCGTGTCTGCGTGGGTTTCCTCCGGGCGCTCCGGTTTCCTCCCACAGTCCAAAGACATGCAGGTTAGGTGGATTGGCGTTTCTAAATTGGCCCTAGTGTGTGCTTGGTGTGTGGGTGTGTTTGTGTGTGTCCTGCGGTGGGTTGGCACCCTGCCCAGGATTGTTTCCTGCCTTGTGCCCTGTGTTGGCTGGGATTGGCTCCAGCAGACCCCCGTGACCCTGTGTTCGGATTCAGCGGGTTGGAAAATGGATGGATGGATGGATGTTACTTATGTTTTAGTGCTAAGAAGGGGGCTCCGCCCCCTGCTCACTTCGCTCGCCTACCCCCGGTGTTTTGAACCCGTGCCCGCTGGGCAGCCGTAGTTTCAGACGCGCATTGTAGGAGCTTGCGTTGTTTTGAACCCATGCTTGCCCTGCTTCTGCGGTTTGAGACGCGTGTTGTAGGCGTATATCCGTCAGTTGAGCTCGTTCGGTTTGAACCCGTGCCTGTTTTGCCTCCGCAGTTTCAGACGGTGGATAGGAAGTAAAGAACGCATTGTATGGCAAATCAAAGATTTATTGGAATATCTCTTTATATACAATATTTGTAGTAAAGATGGTTTGTTGTCCTTGAATGATTTTTTCTTGGTATTGGAGTATTTATAACTTTAAGTTTAATGTCAGATGAACGCCGAACTCATGAGAAGGCTACATAAAGTTGTCCATGTCCAAATACGCGCTCAGAGAGGTATATGCCAACTTTGTCCATGGTCTGTGCTTGGGATTTGTTGATTGTCATGGCAAATGCAGGTTTACTGGGAAATTGGCGTCGCCCAAGTGTAAATGGCAATTCAAGGGCAGAACTTGTAAGGTGAATTCTAGGAATTAAAACAGTATTGTCAGTATGTGATCCTGTAAGTATTTTTGCTTCAATAACATTGTTTGACATGGTGTTGATGACTAAATGTGTACCGTTGCATAAACCCTGTTTAGTATTAACGTTTTTTAATAGCATGACAATTGTTCCGATTTTAAGGGTAAGATTGTGTTGTGGCAATCCGGCTGGGTTAATAGTGTTCAGATACTGTAAAGGGAAATTAAGATGTTCAATGTCGTCTGCAGAATCAATTTTGTCAGTACTTAGAAAGAGGCGGCTTTCTCCAGGTAGTAATGCAATGACTTGGTTAATTATGTGATCCATATCAATATTCTTTGGACATAATATAGCCCGTCGCGTTAACAGTGGTATCTGGTCTATTGCTTTGGAGGCGTGAGAGCAATTACATTAGTTCTTCCTTGTTTAGCATTAGTAACATGGATAATGGATTGCACTTATTGTTAATACGTAGCGTTTTCTGTGGTTGAATTGCTAAAAATGTATGACTGTAATGTGATGATTAAGTTATGCTATATAGTCTTCACGTGCGAGGATGACGAACCTTTAATACGGAGTGTTCGGTTATTCTTATTGCCCATCAGGTGTTGTGCCTGTGTCTTGTGTGGTTGCACTGTAAATACTGTATCACTGTAATGTGATTCAAATATGTTGTGGAGTCCGTATTTGTGTGGTTTCTGTACTATATCGTGTTTTTGCTTGTGGGTTATTAGAAGTGCGTGGATCATGCATGTACAGTAATCCCTCGCTACTTCGCGGTTCACTTTTCGCGGATTCACGACTTCGCGGATTTTTAAATACAAGTGATTGCCCGCCTATCGCGGAAGTTATGTTCCAGACCCATCAGCAACAGGAGAAAATCCGTGATATAGAAAGACCATATAAATAAACATTTTTTTAGTTTAAGCCTTAAAATACCCATCCCACATGCTTTAAACACATGTAAACTTATAAAACACACTTTGTTAACACATGATATGTGGATGTCGGGCTAAGGATATGAGTAACATCTCACTATTATAAAACATTTTAACTTCACGCAAGACAAGACAGTGAGACAGGAAAATTGGTGATGTACACCTAAAAGCCTGATTGTACAGGCTTTTAAATTATTGACACGCAGAGCGACAAGCAGCACAAACCCAGCACAAAGTCCACTTCTCCTTAGCGTTCATTCAGCTCCCCACCCCCTTGACAATGCGAAGTGGCAGGAGCCTATTGCGCTTCCGGGGAGGGGGGGGGGGGGGGGGGTTTGAGCGAAGGTGCGTTCAGCTCTCACACACCCACACTCCTCGAGCAGAGCGACAAGCAGGCATTTTGGCAGAAGCAGCACAAAGTCCATTTCTGCTCAGCGCGAGTTCAGCTGCCCCCCTTCACAAAGCGAGTGCAGACACATCGACGTCTAATCGCAGTGTGCAGTGTTGGTCTGAGGTGTTTAAGAATGTAGAAAGTGTTTAAGAGTATAGGAAGTGTTTATAAGAGCATGGGAAAGGTTAACAAGAGAGTGAGAAAGGTTTATAAGAGTGTGGGAAGGGTTTATAAAGCCTTAAAATATGTATAAATAATAAAATAAATATAGGTGAGGGATTACTGTATAGTGTGTTTGTGTACTGTCTGGCGCTTGTACTCCAATTGATTTGTGATCCTTCCTGGACTCCGTAGTCTGTCCCGTTTTGCTTTGGGGTGGCGTATCATTTCGGGTTTGATTTGTGAACCTTTCTCGACTCCGCATTCTGTCCCGTTCTACTCTGGGGTGGGGTGCGGACTCCTGTTGTTTGTGTGATTGTATCACTGTAATGCGATTCAAATATGTTGTGTAGTCCGTATTTGTGGGGTTTCTGTACTATATCGTGTTTTTGCTTGCGGGTTATTAGAGGTGCGTGGATCATGCATGTGTAGTGTGTTTGCGTACTGTCTGGCGCTTTCCGTACTCCAATTGATTTGTGACCCTTTCTGGACTCCGTAGTCTGTCCCGTTTTACTCTGGGGTGGCGTATTATGTCGGTTTTGATTTGTGAACCTTTCTCGACTCCGTATTCTGTCCCGTTTTACACTGGGTTTGGGCGCTGTAATCTCGGGCTTGATGGGTGACACCGTGTGGACTCCGTAGTCTGTCCCGTTTCACTCTGGGTCGTGTGTGAGACTCCTCCTTTTTGTGTGCTATGGGCTTTGTGTGGCGCCTGCGTCTGACTCCTCTTTTTTGTGTGCTATGGGCGCGTTGTCTCATTTCTTATTTCTGTTAGTGGAGGGGGGCTTTGTGTCTCATTTCTTATTTATGTTAGTGTGTGTACTCCGTAGTCTGTCCCGTTTCACTCTGGGGCTTTGTGTGGCGCCTGCGTCTGACTCCTTTTTTTTTTTGTGTGCTATGGGCGCGTTGCATAATTTCTTATGCGTTGCCTCATTTCTTCTTTCTGTTAGTGGAGGGTGGCTTTTCCTGTGGAGGGGGGCTTTGTGTCTCATTTCTTATTTATGTTAGTGTGTGTACTCCGTAGTCTGTCCCGTTTCACTCTGGGGCTTTGTGTGGCGCCTGCGTCTGACTCCTTTTTTTTTTTGTGTGCTATGGGCGCGTTGCATAATTTCTTATGCGTTGCCTCATTTCTTATTTCTGTTAGTGGAGGGTGGCTTTTCCTGTGGAGGGGGGCTTTGTGTCTCATTTCTTATTTATGTTAGTATGTGTACTCTGTAGTCTGTCCCGTTTCACTCTGGGGCGTGGGTGTGATTCCTCTTTTTTGTGTGCTATGGGCTTTGTGTGGCGCCTGCGTCTGAGGGTTAGTATCCAATTCATGTTACTTATGTTTTAGTGCTAATGACTAACAACAGAAATGCACTATGTACAGTTAATCAGCAGCTCTAGTCAGGATATGCTAAACTGAAGTACAGTGAATCCTCGTTTATCACGGTTAATCCATTCCAGACTCTACCGCGATAAATGAATTTTCGCGAAGTAGGATTCTTTATTTATAAATCGAATATTTTCGCAGTTAGAGTATAGAAAACCTGTTTACGACCTTCTAAATACATTTTTTTTAACATTATTAGAGCCCTCTAGACCTGAAATAAACACCCTTTAGTCACCAATACACTCGTATTACCCAATATATTAGACAAAATAAGAGAAAATAAGACATATTAGATGTTACAAATATCATATTATTATTATTGTACTGTATATTTAATTACACACACACACACACACACAGTTCTTACACACAACCACTAACCTATGAAGGCACGAGCTCAGTAGGAGAGTCTTCAGGTTGTAAGCTGAGGCGCTTATCGCACCCTCAGAGGACACAGACTCCCCTGGGAAAACCCCTGAAACAGCTGACAGTCTACCTTCACATTGCTCCTTACCCTTCTTACTTGCGCTATAACGCACGATTAACCTCTCACGCGGTACTCCGCTTACTTAAAAGTATTGTGCAGCGCCTCTCAGCTTTGGAATTGGTTGTTTTGTTTCTCTCTCTCTCTGACATTCTCTGCTCCTGGCGGAACTGTCATCTCTGACTTGTCATGGAGCACGTTTAAAATTTTGAAAAGAGACAAATGTTTGTTTGCAGTGCTTTGAATAAAGTTCTTTTTTTTTCTACAACCTCCTGTGTCTCTGTGCAAATCTGTGACCCAAGGGTGAAGTGGTGGTGCAGTATCTTCAGCAGGTGCGTCATTGTCTTCTTCCGCTGAAGGAGTACTAGGAGTAGGCAGTGGGTGTCTGGGTGCGCGACTTTAGAACATCTTGATATGAAAAGACAGCACCAGCAACTGCCTATGTGTGAGGAGGCTTTTGTAGGGTATTGCCATCTTTGATCATATCCAAGAGTTTCACCTTCTCCTGGATGGTAAGCATCTTCCTCCGGCGCTTAGTTTCATTGTCGGAAGGCTTAGAAAAAGCAGCAAGTTCTCAGAAAGCGCATGCGTAGTGACGTAACCGTGTATGAGAAAAAAATCGCGATAGAGTGAAGCCGTGAAAGTCGAAGCGTGATATAGCGAGGGATCACTGTAGTGAGTCTTCAGCCGGGATTTAAAAGCCGAGACCGAAGGGGCATCTCTTATAGTAGCAGGCAGACCATTCCACAGTTTAGGGGCCCTGTAAGTAAAAGCTCGACCTCCCATTGTTATTTTATTAATCCTTGGAACCATAAGCAGACCAGCATCTTGAGATCTTAATGTGCGCTCTGGTTTGTAAGTCATGATAAGTTCAGACAAGTAAGCCGGACCTTGGCCATTTAATGCTTTATAAGTTAAAAGAAGGATTTTGAAATCTGCCCTAAACTTAACCGGGAGCCAGTGTAAGGATTTAAGAACTGAAGTTGTGTTAGTATTTTCTTGTTCTTGTAATAATTCTTGCAGCCGCATTTTAGACTAACTGGAGGCTGTATAAAGAACAGTATGAATATCCAGTGAACACCTCATTGCAGTAGTCAATCCTACTATAGATAAATGCATGAATTAATTTCTCAGAATCCCGTTTATTTAGAAAAGCGCCTTAATTTCCTATCATTTTTAAGATGGAAGAAGCATGTTTTGGACAACTTTGTAATATGCGCTTTAAATGACATGCTATAGTCAAAGATAACTCCTAGATTGCGGGCTGATTCAGTAAAATTAATTGGGATTCCAACTGAGTTAAATGATGACAAAATATTTTTATGATCAGCGTCATTCCCTCCAACAATTAACATCTCTGTTTTATCTGTATTTAAAGACAAGTAGTTCTCATTCATCCACTCCTTTAATTCGCTAACACAACTAATTAATTAAAGACAACATCAGAGAAGTTTCATCTGATTTAAATGAAAGGTATAACTGGGTGTCATCTGCATATGAGTGAAAATTAACATTATGTTTCCTAATGATAGATCCCAGTGGAAGCATGTAAAGTGAAAAGAGTAAAGGTCCCAGTACTGAGCCCTGCGGGACACCATATTGAACTTCTGTGTATAATGATGGAGTACTGTCAGCACATTTCTGTACATATTAGAATCAATTTGATAAATAAAAACTAAACCAAGCGAGCACGGTGCCTGTAAGCCCAACATCATTTTCTAGCCTGTGTAGTAAAATAGAATGATCAATGGTGTCAAATGCTGCACTTAAGTCCAACAACATAATTACAGTGGACTTTCCTTCATCGGAGGATATCAGAATGTCGTTTACAACCCGTGTTAGTGCCGTTTCTGTACTATGACCAGTGCGAAAACTTGACTGGAATTTCTGAAATAAATTGTAATGCGTAAGGTGTGACTGAAGCTGATTGGCGACTACTTTTTCTAGTATTTTAGAGAGAAATGGTAGATTTGAAATAGGCCTATAATTATTTAGTATGTGTGGGTCTAGGTCTGACTTTTTAAGTAATGGTTTGACACTTTTAGTGCATCAGGTACTGTGCCATGCAATAATGAACTACTGATAATATTTAGAATAGGCGCTGCAAGAACATCCATTGCACTTTTTACTAGTTTTGTTGGCACTGGATCTAGGGAACAAGTAGTGGGCTTCATTTTAGAAATTAAAGTTAAGACTTCCTGCTCAGATACAGGATTAAAATTGCTAAAGTGATGAGTGCAATGTGAGACAGGGTCTGCTAAGCTAGTATTTGGTTTGTAGTGTGATGCAGAGATCTGGGATCTTATATTTTTAATTTTCTCATTGAAGAAGTTCATACAGTCTGTACTGATAATATCTGTTGGTATTTTACACTGTTGATCTGAATTTCCATTTGTTACTTTAGCCACTGTTCTAAACAGTACCCGAGGATTTTTATTATTGTTATCTATTAATGTAGAATAGTATTCTGAGCGAGCTTTAAAGAGGGCTTTTTTATATTTATTAACACTCTCTGTCCATGCAATTTGAAAGACGTGTAACTTTGTTGTTCTCCATTTGCGCTCCAGTTTTCGACACTCTAATTTAAGAGCTCGAGTGTTTTCATTAAACCAGGGAGAGTTTCTATGTGCTATGTCCATCAGTGTTATTTTGTTTTGTAAATATGTCAATCAGCACAAGCAGCAAGCAGACTGCTGTCCCATCCCCCCTACCAACAGAGCTCAACTCAAGTAAAAAGTTCTCCCAGCTTAGGCCTTGTTCATCTCAGTGTGAGGTGCCTGGAGTTGTATAGGGTAAATAATATATCGTTATTTGGAACACATGCATTTCATGTGTGTTCAGTGTCTACAACAATCTATGGAAGTGTCGGATGACAAGAAATGCGAGAAATGCAAGAAATGTCTGAAACACAAATTTTTTTCATGTTTTAGTACTAACGACAAAATTTTGACATGAAATTTATAATATGTGAAGACTGAAGTCCAAAAATCAAATAAGCACTTTCACAAAAGGTACACATATAACAAACCAAGTGTACTTTTATTCAAGAATATAACCGAAGAAAAAGAAAATTGGGTTAGGGTACGACGCTGACACGACCACTTTGGTGGTACAGTGGTAAGAACTGCTGACTCATATAATCAAAAGGTCATGGGTTCGATCCTGGCCACTTCCCAGAATTAACGTTTCAAGTAGTGAGCTGCTCTTATTGTTACTATTATACAATAAAAACATACATTTAATTTGAGTCTGTAATAGCCGGTGTAAATTTATGGTACTTGTAAAGGTTAGCTTTTTTTTTTTTTTATTCAGTTTTATTCTCTCAGTCGCATTCACGTTCCCCCTGATCTGACACTGCGGTTTTCAAATAAAAGCGTGCTATAACAGAGGCGATCTTAGATGAGTATCAGCAAGGCATGCCGAGCTTGCCAACGTATCATGCAAAGTTCTGTTTGTGATTATGTTTTGTGATGGTTTTTATATAAAAAAAAACATTTATAAAGTTAGGTCCATAAATATTTGGACAGAGACAACTTTTTTTCTAATTTTGGTTCTGGTCATTACCACAATGAATTTTAAATGGAACAACTCAGATGCAGTTGAAGTGCAGACTTTCGGCTTTAATTCAGTGAGGTGAACAAAACTATTGCATAAAAATGTGAGGCAACTAAAGCATTTTTTTAACATAATCCCTTCATTTCAGGGGCTTGAAAGTAATTGGACAGATTAAATAACTGGAAATAAAATGTTCATTTCTAATACTTGGTTGAAAACCCTTTGCTGGCAATGACAGCCTGAAGTCTTGAACTCATGGACATCACCAGATGCTGGGTTTCCTCCTTTTTAATGCTCTGCCAGGCCTTTACTGCAGTGGCTTTCAGTTGATGTTTGTTTGTGGGCCTTTCTGTCTGAAGTTTAGTCTTCAACAAGTGAAATGCATGCTCAATTGGGTTAAGATCAGGTGACTGACTTGGCCATTCAAGAATTTTCCACTTCTTTGCTTTAATAAACTCCTGGGTTGCTTTGGCTGTATGTTTTGGGTCATTGTCCATCTGTATCATGAAACGCCTCCCAATCAATTTGACTGCATTTAGCTGGATTTGAGCAGACAGTATGTCTCTGAACACCTCAGAATTCATTTGGCTGCTTTTGTCCTGTGTCACATCATCAATAAACACTAGTGTCCCAGTGCCACTGGCAGCCATGCACGCCCAAGCCATCACACTGCCTCCACTGTGTTTTACAGATGATGAGGTATGCTTTGGATAATGAGCTGATCCACGCCTTCTCCATACTTTTTTCTTGCCATCATTCTGGTAGAGGTTGATCTTGGTTTCATCTGTCCAAAGAATGTTTTTCCAGAACTGTGCCGGCTTTTTTAGATGTTCTTTAGCAAAGTCCAATCTAGCCTTTCTATTCCTGAGGCTTAGGAGTGGCTTGCACCTTGCAGTGCACCCTCTGTATTTACTTTCATGCAGTCTTCTCTTTATGGTAGACTTGGATATCGATACACCTACCCCCTGGAGAGTGTTGTTCACTTGGTTGGCTGTTGTGAAGGGGTTTCTCTTCACCATGGAAAAGATTCTGCGATCATCCACCACGGTTGCCTTCTGTGGACGTCCAGGTCTTTTTGCGTTGCTGAGTTCACCAGTGCTTGCTTTCTTTCTCAGGATGTACCAAACTGAAGATTTTGCCACTCGTAATATTGTAGCAATTTCTCAGATGGGTTTTTTCTGTTTTTGCAGCTTAAGGATGGCTTCTTTCACCTGCATGGAGAGCTCCTTTGACCGCATGTTGTCTGTTCACAGCAACATCTTCCACATGCAAGCACCACACCTCAAATCAACTCCAGGCCTTTTATCTTCTTAATTGATAATGACATAACGACGGACTTGCCCACACCTGCCCATGAAATAGCTTTTGAGTCAATTGTCCAATTACTTTTCATCCCCTGAAATGAAGGGAGTGTGTTCAAAAAATGCTTTAGATGCCTAACATTTTTATGCAATCGTTTTGTTCACCCCACTGAATTAAAGCTGAAAGTCTGCACTTCAACTGCAGCTGAGTTGTTCCATTTAAAATTCATTGTGGTAATGAACAGAACCAAAATTAGAAAAAAGTTGTCTCTGTCCAAATATTTATGGACCTAACTGTATGTGCTGTTAGAACATCCGATTCACTGGAAAAATATTTTATTTTTCACATTCCTGCCTCTGTGACTCTGACTATGTGTCGGTTAACTTGCTACGTTATAACCCACCTGAGCAAGATGGCAAGGATGATGGACCTTCTAACTGATCTAGTTGTCTTAACCTTGGGACCCTATTCAACAGGGTCAGTCACGTGGATCATCCCGTCACAGGCTGGGAAAACCAAGAGGGCAACTACGGAAACAACAAGCCGCATCAAAGCCCAGCCAAAATGCAATGAAGCAAAAGACTGGTGAGTCACTCTCCGTTTTCTCTTAGGGATGGCCGGACAGAGCAGGACCAAATGTTCCGATCCCAGCAAAAAATTTGCCAGGAACATTTCTCCCCGTCGGTGGCACTATTGGAATCTCAACCGGATGTTCCCGTCACATCCATCTCCCCGACTGTTGGCGGAGACAACCAAAGTCCTCACAAACAACCATCGGAAAATCCCGAAAAGCTGATCGAATAGGAAAAGCTTTCGACATTGTTGGAGCAGCTACATTCATGGATACTGGTCTTATGCAATATAGAAATTGCTGTTAAGGAGGTGGAAAAGGTGAAAATGTTCTTACTTGAAGCAATCAGCCAATACCTTCAGCATCGGGATATAAAAGCAATAAATACAATTGATTTGGGTATACAGGCGAGTTAACACTGTGTTGTATATAATAAAGGAGTGCAGTGTGAAATAATCCCTGATCCATGTGAGGGAAATACACACTCCAACATATAAAACTTGTGCTTTTGATAAGTTTACCAAGCCTGAATCATGAGTTTCAGAGGCCACTACTCAGACTGTGAAAGTCAGGCTAGGAAAACAAACAGGGACACAGTGCAAAATGGACTCCGATAGTACTGAGGACATCCATCAAGCCCTCGTCCCTACAACTATGGGAAAAACTGTAGCGGTATTTTCCAGGGCAGAACCTACAACCTTGGGGGCGGAACCCTTACCGGAGGAGGTCTGACTAGGAACAGAAAAAGGGATGCCATCCGAAGGGGATGCCCGACAATGTGATTTGATGTCAAGTAGGACATGCTCCCACATCCCACTAAGTTGCATACCTCCAGAGACGCTCTGACTTATCAAGAAGGCTCACTTGGGGGTGACGAGCAAGAAAAGCTGGGGTCCCAATTCCCTACCTGTTTCAGTAATTGCTGTGGAAGGTGTTTCTTTTTGTTTAAGGAAGGGGCACCAGTGGAGACATTGCCCCTCACATTTCTCCAAAATATTGGAACCATCTTTGAGACACCAATGGATGTCATATGCTCCCACTTGTGTTTTTTTTTTTTTTTTTTAAAACTTTGTAAGAGACAGCCAGCAGCTCAACCTGTCCAGGATGCCCCAGATATGGAAGGATGGGGGAAGGCAGCTTTTATAGGACACTGCCTCCACCAAGACGCTAGATGGCAACTTCCCTGGAGGGTAGCAGTGCCCCGGAGTCCCACAGGGCATTCTGGGACTTGGAGTTCATTATCTCAGCCATGTTGGGTGCCATGGGTGCTGCCAGAGGGTGCTGTAGAAGGACTATGGGAGACAAGGTTTTCTCCTAACCTGGAAGTGCGGGTAGGCCATGTGAGCAGAAACATAGAAGTACTTCCAGGTTAGCCAAGGACTGTACAGACCTTACAGAAGTAAGCTACAGTCGGGTGGAAGGTGGACAATGCTTGCAGGGAGGTGTGGAGGAGAAAGTGAAACAGAAAAAGAAAAGTATATGTGCTGTGTAATTGTTTGTTACTTGTGGTTGTGGAGAGCACTGTGAAGAAAAGGAATAAAATGTGTTCTTGGTGCTTTTACCCTGTGTCCTCAGTGTCTGTCTGTTGGGATGGAGGAACAACAGTTCACTCTAGCGTTCACAACTTACAGAGGCAATGTTGAATTTATGGACTTGGATGACACGCCTCTGCGCTGTGTTGAACCCTCACGGGACTGGACGCTGTGACCGATAGGTCTCCACTGAGGGGGGAGATATGTAGATGCCACATGAGCTGGACAGACATCCCAGCCTGAAGAGGGGACGGTTCCTTACCCAGACGGGAGGGAAGCTCCCAACAGGCATATAGGCATCCTGGCCAGGGAGGAAGAAGGGATCAGATCAGGAAGGAAGAACTAAAAAGGATGGACAAACAGCCCACTGGAAAAGAAAGTCGTCGCTGGAGGTTTTTTTATTCTTACAGCACGCTAGATGGCACCAGCCCCAGGTGTCAGTGCACAGTAGGAAACCAGCAGGGCATGCCGGGAGATGTAGTCTGGCAGACCAGCCCTTCTGGGATCACTGGGTGCCAAGAGACAGCGAGACAAGCTCCCTAATGTAATGGACTTCCAAGCGATCCTGAAGTGCTTTTAAATCAGGCAAACGCCCTGACACTGGAAGATTGTGGAGAGAAAGACCTGTATGTGTACTTTTGTCACTTTTGGAGGTATTTATAATAAAACTTTTCATTATTTGTACCCAGGTCTGTGCAGGAGTGTTCGTGTTGGGGTCTGGGGCTCGCTGATGCCCAAATTATATCATAATATTAATTTAAAAAAGCCACAAATCTGTCAAATATTTGTAAGATATTCATCAAGAAGACACAAGGCTAACATGCTTAACAAGTTTGCAATTAAAACCGACAAATTTTGCTGTGAAGCTAACAAGCCTATTGTTTATGAAGCAGCAGTTTCAAATTCTTGTTTTTCTCTTCTTTTTCTAACTGTAAATGTGAGCTGCTATATTTTACACAAGGTTGCTCACTCTCCAAAGTCCGACAAGCAGTGGCTGTTTCAATTAAAGGACAAAATAGAAAGGTCTGAATTTAAGAAGCTTTTTTGCCATTTGTCTAACTGCACAGTACAAATGACACCTTAGATTTGTTTATCTTAGGTTATTACCCTCCGTTTATAGGACATTTGCAAGAAAAAGAAAAAAAAAAAGGGTCTTTTCAAATGTTGTTGTAAAGAGAGACAGTATTACCACACTACATCCTACTTTTCAAAAAAGACATGCATCTAGATAATCTGAGAAAGCAACTGGAACATGAGATTTCAATTAGATTTTCTGATTAGTGCAAGTTGTCCCTAGTTGCTGTTTAGAACATAGTTTTGAAGTTGTTTAACATAACCTAACATATCTTGGACTATTCATACTATTTCTTTTATAAAAATCATCTCCCCAGAGCCATAAAGATTACACCAAACAGAGAAGATGAATGTAACACTTAATATTAAAAGCAAAATGGAATGGCCTCCTTGTTTTGGGACCAACTGTTCCTTCTTCAGGGCCAGGCAGCGTGGTTCTATAATTACTGAACAGGAAAAATTCCAAAATAATGATAATTCAACTATTATTCAGTATCATACACTAAAGTTGAATATTCTAATTACTCTGTATTATTCATACATTTCTTGTAGATAATTTAAATATAGGTAGCTGGAAATCATACCAATGTACTGTGTAAACACATTGAAATAATTTAAAACAATTCATGAATTTTGCTTTCATGTTCCATGATGCTTTTATAACCAGGCTTAACATTTTTCCAGCATGAAACTTTCATGATGAAAGAGTGGGCAGGGTCATGTTAATATATAACTTACCCCTTTACTGTTACAATTACAGCGTTGTTTTAAATTAACACAGACATGGTTAGTGACAATCTGATCACTTTTTAACATATTAGCCACAGTGTCAACAAGCCTTTTTCCTCTTTTCTATCTTGTCATGATACAAGTAATGCAAGATGTCAAGATAGACAAGACTCTCTTCTGTCTGCTCAGCACAAAACATCCGATTTCCTTCTTTCTTTGAAGCAATGTATGCAACATAGTTTCAGGTGAGCATAATTATGACCCTGGACAAACTCTGTCATAGTTTATGACAGAAATGACCAAATGGCAGTCACAAGCACATTCTGCAATTAGCCTTCATTTACATAATCTGAATGAGTTATGGATATGTCTTGAAAACGGTGTAGTGTAATGCTGACCAAAGAATAAAGCATTAATACATATTTGTTACTCATACCAAAAGGGTTGTTTAGTAGTTGAGGGGGGACAAATTCTGGCTGAGATTTCAGGTTTAGTATATGCTAAAGTTTCTACATACAATATAGCTTTAATAGGACACATTCCTATTTTAGAATGAAGATGAACATTAGAGGTGTATATTTTAACTGTAATACTGTGGGACTCAACGTTAATTTTTGGGTACCAAATCATCTCACTCTCATGTGACATCTCATAACTGGAACAGCAAGACGTCCGCACTCCAATAAATGTTAACAAGCTGTGTATACAGTGATCCCTCGCTATATCGCGCTTCGCCTTTCGCGGCTTCACTCTATCGCGGATTTTATATGTAAGCATATTTAAATATATATCGCGGATTTTTTGCTGGTTCGCGGATTTCTGAGAGACAATGGGTCTTTTAATTTCTGGTACATGCTTCCTCAGTTGGTTTGCCCAGTTGATTTCATACAAGGGACGCTATTGGCAGATGGCTGAGAAGCTACCCAACTTACTTTTCTCTTTCTCTCTCTTGCGCTTTCTCTGATCCTGACGTAGGGGGTGTGAGCAGGGGGGCTGTTCGCACACCTAGACGATACGGACGCTCATCTAAAAATGCCGAAAGATTATCTTCACGTTGCTACCTTCTGTGCAGCTGCTTAGTGAAGCGACATGCTGCACGGTGCTTCGCATACTTAAAAGCTCGAAAGGCACGCATTGATTTTTGCATGTTTGTTTTTCTCTGTCTCTCTCTCTATCTCTCTCTCCCTGCTCCTGACGGAGGGGGTGTGAGCTGCCGCCTTCAACAGCTTTGTGCCACGGTGCTTCGCATACTTAAAAGCCAAACAGCCCTATTGGTTTGGTTTCTCTGTCTTTATGACAGTCTCTGCTCCTGACGCATACTCCTTTGAAGAGGAAGATATTTTGCATTCTTTTAATTGTGAGACAGAACTGTCATCTCTGTCTTGTCATGGAGCACAGTTTAAACTTTTGAAAAAGAGACAAATGTTTGTTTGCAGTGTTTGAATAACGTTCCTGTCTCTCTACAACCTCCTGTGTTTCTGCGCAAATCTGTGACCCAAGCATGACAATATAAAAATAACCATATAAACATATGGTTTCTACTTCACGGATTTTCTTATTTCGCGGGTGGCTCTGGAACGCAACCCCCGCGATGGAGGAGGGATTACTGTATTGTGCAACAAATTTCCATTCAAAAAATCATGTTGCTCTGAAAATGGATAAAAACCATTACATTATGTATTTTATATATTTATATGTAATAATTTAATTTAAGTTATCCTGATTTCAAGATATCTTAACATAGACAGACAGTCTCACTGTCAAACACAGGCAATTTTACTAGAAGTCATTTTGAGATATCATAAATTACATTTGAGATTTCTCAAACTTTACAGGAACCTATTTTCAGATATCTTAAACCAGGGGTCACCAACCTTTTTGAAACTGAGAGCAACTTCAAGGGTACTGAGTAATATACAAAGGGCTACTTGTTTGATACAAACTTCCTGAATAACAAAAGTTGCACAGTTCACCTTTAATGATATTATTAATAATAAATAATTCATACATCATGTCCTGTTTGTAGTAACCACTACCGTTGTAACATTTTTGAACAAAATCGTGAACTTTGTCCCATGTTTGTACAAATTATGTTATGTAAGATTAAAAAAAAAAAAAAAAAACAAAAAAAAAAACAACAACTCTTTCACATTTTTAAATGAATCCTATCTAGTGATGCACCGATATGGAAATTCTGGGCGATACCGATAACTGCTATGTTTTTGTCCATCTTTGCCAATACCGATAACAGACAAATGTTTTTTTTATTATTTACTTCAGCTATGAATGTTTTAGGTATGCTGAAAATATATTATGCATTATCAAAGAAACAACAGTAGCATGTGAAACAGAGATTAACTTTTTATTAACTTGCTGAATTTTATGCTCTTCTTTGTTATATAAGCAGCCAGTACTTTATGCGGGGGAAAAAGAGCAAGATATGGCTCATCTCTATACAAAAAATACTCCAGGTCATGTACAAAAATCTGCTTAACATACACATTCTGAGTAACTTAAGCACATCAAGACACCATGTCATTATATAACATGGCATTGGGTATATTAACAACAAAATTAATGCATATTCATTGTGCTATAATCAGATATATATTACTTTAAGTAAAACTAAAGGGTACAATGAGGCCAGTAACCCTGGGCTTAAGCTGGCTTCTTTAAAAGTACAAATGGTAGTTTTTTCTTAACAAAAAGAAGTATTTCTGCCTTTTCGCCAGCAAGCCCGTTTCTCTTTTCATTTACTATATTTGACACAGCTGAAAAAAGGCATTCACTGTCTACACTGGTACTTGATCACTGCCTTGGCAAAGGTTGGGAAACGGGCTGCACTGCTTTCCAATACTGGAGGGCGCAATTATTTCTGGAGATAGGGGGCTCGCGGAGATTTTTTTTTTTTTTTTTTAGCTGAAAAACTAAGTTTACAAACATTTACCTATATTATAATAAAAAAATAATAAATTATTATTAGGTTGACCAGATTTGTGGTAAAGAAAAACAGTACAACCACCTGTACCAACCAGAGCCATTAATAAAAACTTGAGATGTTGAAAGCTTGATGCATAATGATTTGGGTCATATAAAGGGCATTCTTGTTGACAAGCCTGAATTCTATCGGTTGGCTGTATCGGTTAAAATGTACACATCTGACCGATCTCGATGTAGTCATTTTTTTTTTTTTTTCTATTTTATTAATTTTATTTCAATCATTCCGTACAATTAGATCAAAGGAGTAATACTTAGCTTGTAAACATACCTAAATTGCTGAGTTTAATAGGGCAATAAAGATAAATGGAGAAGGAAAAGAAATGCAGAAATAATTATTTCTTATTCTAAAATATTATTGGATTAGATCTTGCCAGGTTTTGAAAAAGTTCTGTACAGATCCTCTAACTGAGAATTTAATTTTTTCCCAATTTCAAATAATATAAAACATCGGTTTCCCACTGACTTATAAGGAGAGTTAGGATTCTTCCAATTTAACAAAATAAGTCTGCGTGCCAAAAGTGCAGTGAATGCAATCACTGTTTGCTTGTCCTTCTTCACTTCAAATCCATCTGGAAGAACACCACACACAGCTGTTAAAAGGTTAGGAGGGATTGTGACAACAAGGCTGTCTGAAAGGCACTTAAAAATTTTGATCCAGAATGATGTTAGTTTGGTGCAGGCCCAAAACATGTGACCCTGTGAGGCAGGAGCTTGGTTGCAGCATTCGCAGGTTGGATCTTGCTCTGGAAATATTTTGGACAGTTTTAAGCGAGACAGATAATAATTCTATGCTTTGCGCATATGGAGCTCGAGTAAATTCTCTGCATTGCTACCTTCCACTCCTTTTCTGATATATTAAGATCTTTTTCCCATTGTCCTCTAGGATCTTTGAAAGGAAGGGACTCTTTTTTAATATTATTTTATTAATTTTCATTGTAATCATTCCATACAAACAGATCAATTTATAACCCAACAAATTTGAAAACAAATCAAACCCCACCCCTGAGAAGGAGAGCTTAGCTAAAGGAAAATTTCTTTAAGCTTTTTAATAAGGCAACATTAGACAAAAGGGGAGAAGTAAATATCTATATAAATAAGAGATGGAGAAGGGAGTTAAATGCGGTAATAGTTATTTCTCTTATTCTAAAATAATATTGATTAAATCCTGCCATGTTTTGAAAAAATTTTGTACAGATCCTCTAACTGAAAATTTGATTTTTTCCAATTTCAAATAATATAAAACATCGGTTTCCCACTGACTTATAAGAGGAGAATTAGGATTCTTCCAATTTAACAAAATAAGTCTGCGTGCCAAGAGTGTAGTGAATGCAATCAACGTTTGCTTGTCCTTCTCCAATTCCAGTCCATCTGGAAGGACACCAAACACAGCTGTTAGTGGGTTAGGAGGGATTGTGATACTAAGGCTGTCTGAGAGGCACTTAAAAATTTTTGTCCAAAATGATGTTAGTTTGGTGCAGGCCCAGAACATGTGACCCAGTGAGGCAGGAGCTTGGTTGCAGCGCTCGCAGGTTGGATCCTGGCCTGGAAACATTTTGGACAGTTTTAAGCGAGACAGATGAGCTCGATATATAATTTTTAGTTGAATAATTCTATGCTTTGCGCATATAGAACTCGAGTGAATTCTCTGCTTTGCTACCTTCCACTCCTTTTCTGATATATCGATTAAGAGATCTTCTTCCCAATGTCCTCTTGGATCTTTGAAAGGTAGGGACTCTAATAAGATTTTATATATTGCGGAAATAGTGTTTGTTTCCTCGGAATTGAGCAGTATTTTTTCCAGTATTGTGGAGGATACGAGATGAGGAAAATCGGGCAGGTTCTGTTTAACAAAATTTCTAATTTGAAGATAGTAAAAGAAATGTGTAGCTGGGAGGTTAAATTTTGAATGTAATTGTTCAAAAGATGTAAATATGTTGTCTATATAAAGATCTCTGAGCATTTTAATCCCAAAACTTTTCCAGGTATTAAAAACTGGATATACTTGCGAAGGTTGAAAGAGATGGTTCTCTTGCAGAGGTGCCACTGATAAAAGATTTTCCATCTTAAATTGCTTTCTAAGTTAGTTCCATGTTCTGAGTGAGTAAAGCACAATTGGGTTATTAGTATGTTTGCGATAACTTTCATTTATTGGAGCGCAGAGCAGGAAATATAAAGAAGTACTGCAGGATTTTTACTTCTATTGCAGACCAAGCCTGTGTATGTGCATTTATTTGTGTCCAGGTTTTTATGGCTAGTATGTTTGCTGCCCAGTAATAAAACTGAAAATTAGGTAAAGCCATACCACCTTCTGCCTGAGGTCTTTGTAGGGTCACTCTTCGGATACGTGAATGTTTTGAGTTCCAAATAAATGAGGTTATGGTTGAATCTAATTGCTTAAAAATGATTTATTGATGTATATTGGAATGTTTTGAAATAATAAAAAAAAAAAAAAAAAAAAAAAAGCTTAGGAAGGATATTCTTCTTAACGTTAATTCTTCCGGCTAGAGTGAGATGAAGGGTTCACCATCTATGCAAGTCTTGCTTAATTTTTTGAAAGATTGGAAGTGTCGGCCTTTAATAAATCCAGTTTGATCCTGTGATATTACTGAAGGCAGCACTTTCTCCATCCTTCTAGCTATGATTTTTGAGAGTATCTTAACATTATTCAGAAGTGAAATTGGTATGTATGATGCATATTGTAACAAGTCCTTACTTTGTTTAGGAAAGATGGTGATTAATGCTTGACGAAAGGTTTGAGGTAGAATTTGATTGTCTCTAGCTTCTGTAAATGTTGCCAATAAGAGGGGTGCTAGCTGAGTGGAGAATTTCTTATAAAATTCTACAGGGTAGCCATCAGGACCTGCTGATTTCCCGCCGTAAAGTGACTTTATAGCATCTCGTAATTCTGATGTGTGCATAATATTTTTATGGTCAATGATTTCATCTCCATTCGTGTTGGCGATTACCGGGATTACATTGCGAACTTCTTGCTTGTGGATTTGTTGAGCTAAAAGCTTATTAGCTTTCACTGTGTTCATAGTAATGATGTCTTGATTTATAAATAAGTTGTTCAGTTCCTTTAGTTGTCAAGATGTTGAGTTCTGTATGCAGAGCCTGCTTTTTCCTATGAAGAGCCTCACTTGGACACCTGGCTTGTTCATCTATTCCAGTAATTTCGCTTCTTAGCTCTGACACTTTCTTGGTTTCTAATTTATTTCTGTGGGAAAGATATGAAATAATCTGTCCTCTTAAGAAGGCCTTTAGAGTTTCCCAGAGTGTTCCTGCAGAAACCTCCGAGGGTGTGTTTGTCTCTAGGAAGAAGCGGATTTGTTTGGATATAAATTCTGTACAGTTCTCGTCTGCTAATAGAAGAGGGTTAAGACGCCATCTGCGAGGTGAGTGTGAGGGGCATAATGATTTTAGCTCCAAGACCAGAGGTGCATGGTCAGAGATAACAATTGTGTCATATTTGTAAGATTTAAATCGTAGGCAAGAAATTATTATCTATAAAGAAATAATCAATTCTTGAGTAGCTATGATGCACTGGTGAGTAGAACGAATATGTTCTTGAGTTTGGGTTTAGAAACCTCCAGGGGTCTGATAAGTTGTGGTCAGTTACAAACTGTGTAATTGTCTTTACAGTGTTAGATGTCGTCCTCCTGTGGCAGGAGTCCTATCTAAGAGTGGATTTAAAACAAAATTAAAGTCCCCAGCCATTATAATTTTATGAGTGTTGACATTGGGAATGGATGCAAATAGATTTCTGCATGAATTCCTGATCGACATTGGGTGCATAAACATTTATCAAAATCATTTTACAGTTAAATAAGTTGCCCATGACCATCACATATCTCCCTTCAGGATCCGATACTACATCTGATGCTACAAATGGGACTGTTCTATGTATGAGAATTCCCACACCTCTAGTTTTCTTTATAAAGCTAGAATGGAACATTTGGCCAGTCCAGTCTTTTTGTAGCTGGAACTGATCCTTGCTTAGTAAGTGGGTCTCCTGTAAAAATACTATTTTAGCGTTTAAGCCTGTTAGGTGAGAGCATACTTTCTTTCTCTTTAAATTCGTGATTCAGGCCTTTAACATTCCAGCTCACAAAATTAACTATCCCATCATGGAGACATTGATTCTGAATTTTTGATGTCATTTTATAGTCTTAACTGGTAGTGAGTCAGTTTTAATCTTAATTTCCAGTTTCCCCACGAGTTATTGCCATATAGCCTATTGTTGCGTTGATAGTTATAAGGATTAAAAGGATAGGTTAAATATAGCCTGCTCTCTTTCTCACCCCCCCATATCCCCCCACCCCCCATTTTGCCTCCCCACATGAGGCTAGACCCCACTTCACAATGTCCCAGACCTCTGACATACCGAGAGACAGAGCACGTCCAAAACAAAACAAGCCACCCCCCCCTCCCCCCCCCCCCGCAGCGGCGTTTGAGAATTAAAAAGTAGAGATATCTATTGCAGCTAAAGTCTAAATACTATCTGCCAAAAATATAATCATTAACAGACTTTAAGCTTAAAATATAATCTTCAGCAATTTTAAAATATTAAGATAATAAAATAATGAACCCTGGGAATGGTGTTAAAAAGTGGTCTAGGATAAGCATAGTAAATCCTAATGCAATAATAGAAATGACAATAAACCAAGGGTATGATGTTAAACGCCCTTCCAGGTCTCACTGTCATTGTTATTGGACTTCTGTGCTCGTCATGGATTGTCCATAACAAACACCATGTTCAAGCATAGGGGTGTTCTTATGTGCACTTGGCACCAGGACACCCTAGGCCTCAGTTCAATGATCGACTTTGTGGTTGTGTCGTCGGACTTGCAGCCACATGTCTTGGACACTCGGGTGAACAAAGAGGGGAGCTGTCAACTGATCACCACATGGTGGTGAGTTGGCTTCGATGGTGGGGGAGGATGCCGGTCAGGCCTGGTAGGCCCAAACGTGTTGTGAGGGTCTGCTGGGAACGTCTGGCAGAGCCCCCTGTCAGAAGTAGCTTCAACTTCCACCTCCAGCAGAACTTTGACCACGTCCCGAAGGAGGTGGGGGACATTGAGTCCGAATGGGCCATGTTCCATGCCTCTATTGTTGAGGCGGCTGACCGGAGCTGTGGCCGAAAGGTGGTCGGTGCCTGTCGTGGTGATGTTGTCCTGTTTGCTTCATCAGGCCGTGATCTTCAGCTCTCTCTGGATCGGTTCTCAGCTGAGTGTGAAGCGGCTGGAATGGGAATCAGCACTTCCAAATCCGAGACAATGGTCCTCAGCCGGAAAAGGGTGGAGTGCCCTCTCAGGGTTGGGAGCGAGATCCTGCCTCAAGTGGAGGAGCTCAAGTATCTCGGGGTCTTGTTCACGAGTGAGGGAAGAATGGAGCGTGAGATCGACAGGCGGATCGGTGCGGCGTCTGCAGTGATGCGGGCTCTGCATTGGTCTGTCGTGGTGAAAAAGGAGCTGAGCCTTAAGGCAAAGCTCTCAATTTACCACTCGATCTATGTTCCTACCCTCACCTATGGTTATGAGCTATGGGTAGTGACCGAAAGAACGAGATCACGAATACAAATGGCTGAAATAAATTTCCTCCGCATGGTGTCTGGGCTCTTCCTTAAAGATAGGGAGAGAAGCTCAGTTATCTGGGAGGGGCTCAGTGTAGAGCCGCTGCTCCTCCGCATCGAGAGCAGTCAGGTGAGGTGGCTCGGGCATCTGATCAGGATGCCTCCTGGACGCCTCCCTGGTGAGGTGTTCCGGGCACGTCCAACCGGGAGGAGGCCCCAGGGAAGACGCAGGACACGCTGGAGGGACTATGTCTCCCAGCTGGCCTGGGAACGCCTCTGGATTCTCCCGGAAGAGCTCGAAGATGTGGCCGGGGAGAGGGAAGTCTGGGTATCTCTGCTCAAGCTGCTGCCCCAGCGACCTGACCTCGGATAAGCAGAAGAGGATGGATGGATGATGTTAAAACAGAAAAAGAAAAAAAAAAAAAAAAAAAAAAAAAACACACTACTTCCACACACTCAAGTCACTATAATTAAAACAAACAAAGCGTCCAAGTAGAGAAAAGGATGTGTAATTATAATACCCGTATCTTTACAAGTGGATCAGACAGCAGGTGATAACTCCTTGCCATGCCATGACAGGATACGGCTCATCATTGTCTTTCAAAAGAGTGTCAGGAACAACTTCTTTAATTCCTTTTCAACTTCCTCCTTGCTGGAAAATGTGTAATATTGGCCTTGAACTTCCACTTTCAGTTTGGTGGGATACAAGAGGCTGTATTTGATATCGGCTTTCCGTAACAGCTGTTTAAAGTTGAAGAAGGCTGCACGTTTTGCAGCAGTTGAAGGTGACAAGTCAGGGAAAATACAAATGAAATTATTTTCAAATATAATCTCTTGCTTGTGTCTGAGAAGTGCCATCACATCAAGTTTACATCATAATCGCTCAAAACGAACAATTAAAGACCTAGGTTTAAAGGTATTTGATCTGCATATACGATAAGCTGCTGCTATCTCGGTATCTGATTTAAAAAGTTATCTCCAATTATTTTAGAGAGTAATTGTACTGTAAGTTTCACTGGGTTTGTACTTTCTCGTTTCTCAGGTAGACCTTCGATTCTAATATTATTCCTTCTGTACTCATCTTCCAGGGCCACAAGTCTGTTTCTGAGTTTTTTGCTTTCAGAATTCGCAGCTGTAGCTTTTTCATCGGCGTTAGATGCCAATTGTTCCGCTGTTTCAATTCGAGCCATGAATGCCTGCTTAACATCATCCAGCTGATCGGCAAGTTTTTTCAGTTTGGATCTATTTTCTTCAGTGTGTTCCTCTAATTTCCCCACTTTACCTTTAAAGGTCATGCAGCTCCTGTCGCAGTTTCTCGTTTGTCTTCTTAAGCTCACTTACGGCCGTAGCCGTGGCCAATGTTGTTATCATTTCCTTCAGTTCGGACAGATCGTTTCGGCTTTCGTGCTCCGCGGGTGGAATTGCAGCCCCTGTTACAGCCAATTTTTAATGAACATCGGCCGATAATACAGTTCCCGAAATATCCCGCATCTCTAATCCTATCACATTTGTACTGATCACCAAGTCTGTAGCATTTTTAACAAATCACCACATCTGTTAAACTTTCTGAACAAATTGTTTTTCACATTTTCGTACAATATTTTAGTTTAACATTGCCATGGTGTTTCACTGAAAACATCTGTTATCTCTTTCTTCGTCTGTAAATGTCTGTTAGTGGGAAGCCTGACATTGCATGCTGTTCACCAGTGAACTGTAATCTGGGGTATAATTTGATACTGAAACTCTGAGTGAGTCTTGTAAATGTGCATCAGTATGGCATTTTCTATGTTTATTCTTGATGAAGTTCATGTCAGAAAAGGCTGATTCACAGAGATAGGTTGGGAGAAAAAAAAAAAAAAAAGGCAGGCAACTTTCATAGCTGCTGTGCATACACCTTTATACTTTTTTGTGTGGAGTACATTTGCAACGTTTAGGATTTCAATTTCTATCTCTCCAGCATCCAAACTGAACGTCATATTTAGTTGCTCAGCAATGCATGTCATGTCCACTTGCGTGTAAGGATTTGAAATGAATGACACACATGGCTCAAGTTCATCAAAGTCACAAAACTGGTTATCGAACTCTTTTGCAGCTTTGTTAAAAGTCCCAGATGCAGAAGCATGGTCATTCACCACTAACTGCATGGAGGGAAGGTGCAGCACTTTTTTTCCCTCTGTAAATGCACAGAGAAAATGTTCATCTTAGCTTTAAATTTGTTTACAGCACTTATATCAGCGACAATCTTACCTTTGCCTTGCAGTTCACAGCTCAAATGATTCAGTTTCCCAATAATGTCCTTTAAAAATTCAAGGTCACTTTTACACATATAACCTACTGTTGTGTGATGCAGTGGTAATGTAGAAATTTTGGTAAGTCTGTGTCACCATTGCATTGCGCAATGAAGCCTGCATGACAGCCCGATGTGGCAGGAGCCCCGTCTGCAGTCTCTAACACCAGCTTTTGCAATGATACCTTTTTCACCATGAAGAACCTCTTCACCACATTGTAGAAGTCAACACCTCTCTTTGTCTGTAGGGGCAGTAGTGTCAGGAGTTCTTCTTTTGTGGAGAAATCAAAGACCATTCAGATAAACATCATCAGCTGTACTGCTGCTGTCAACGGACGCGACGCACTGGATGCTAAACCACCTGCACTTAACCAGATCCCAGACCAGCTGCTCTATCAAGTTTCCAGACATAGCCAACACTTTTCTACACATCGTACTTGCCCCCAGTTGGACATCCAAGAGAGTGGAGATGACATCCGGACCATTCTTCTCCTCTTTGAACAGTGTTTTCAATTATTATCATTGCTTCTTTCAAGACCTCCATGTCTGAAATGGCTTCCTTGTTCTTTATCAAAAAAATTGCAGGTCTAAAAGATGCTTCAGTTGCTTTTTGTGACTTTTTCACCAGCCTCATGGAAAAACACTGCTGTTTGCCCAAAGCTGGCTTTAAGTAGCACACTACCAGGTGGGTAGTTAGCATTGAAGCTTTTGTGACACATGCTGAAGTGTCTCTCTACACTGTGCCATTTTGCCATCGCCATAAAAGAGACATACACACTTTTCTTTCACTGTCGTAAAAAAATAACTCTTCCTCACAATCATTGTGAAAATGGTAAGCTTTCTTTTGCTTTTCTGCCATGTTTTTCTTTATTTTCGGGGGTGAAAAAATGCATCTAGTTCCACATCATAGCTGCGTCCGTTTGCTTGTCTCAGCCAAAAGTGAGATTGAAGTTGGTCTTGTGCCCGATACTTAACTATGACCCCAGACTATCCCCCAACCTACATCAATGCAAGTGTTATTGATTCAAAAGGAACAGCAACACAATTAAATACAATTTTTAGACGGAGCTCCATGGTGACTTTTGCTCATTTTAGAACATGCCCTGCGGGCACCATGTTGGCTACTTCGGTCTTAAACGCATTTCCAGATATTTTTAAATGCATTTTGAGATATCTGTAAATGTTAATTCAACTTACCATAGCACAATAAAACAGTTGTGCATAGTGTTTGTGTATTTGCTTTCATGCAGTACTCCTGTTCTTATTCTGTCTTTCTTTACAGTGATTGGCTGTCAAAACGATCCTATCCATGCAACCCAATATAGAAGTTGAAATATGTGTAAAAAGCTTGCAATTAGTCATCCACTGTGATTCACTTAAGGTGACAAATCCAGCGAATGTGGTCAGATTTTAGCACCTGCAGTTCTTAAGTAGGACGTTTCCTGTCTAGATCAGACACCGACGTCATACAATAATTGGGGGCTCCTAAGCATTCCCACAACTCTCACTTGCTTTAACCGTTGACTACTAGCGCTGGAGTATTTTGTACACCAATTTTTGTCCAACATTCTTATACTTCAACCTACCAGTAACATCTGCCAACTATTCTAAGCTTGATTCACAACAAGTACCATGTCTCAGTGGTTTCTCTCCAGTGTGCCCCCAACCAGTTTTATGAGTGGATGCACAGTCGCGAGTTCCATATGGTGCATTTGGTACACCATGCAGCTACTTAAGTATGTATGACAACAAAAAGACGCTCTTCTGGCAATGACTTTGTCTGCAAAGAACATTCAACAACTGAAGTGAAATGTGATATACATGTGCAAATACTGCAGTGAATGAAAGTGTGACCAGTGACAAATGAGCACTGGAGAAGTAGATCAGGTTTATTTTCAGATAGTCCTAGATTGTGTCCTACTATTCAGTAATATGGTATTAAATTACATTAAAAAAATGTACAATTTAAAATTATTGCAATATTTTATATTACAACCTCACAGTGTGCATATAAATAGCCATTTTAACACTGATGAATAAAGCACACTGCACGAGTATTTATGAGATGAGAAATGGTGCGAGTAATTAAGGGTTAAATAATTTAACGTATAACGCAAAGTAAACAGGATGTTTTGCTTTTATAAGTC
This sequence comes from Erpetoichthys calabaricus, assembly GCF_900747795.2. Classification (NCBI taxonomy): domain Eukaryota; kingdom Metazoa; phylum Chordata; class Cladistia; order Polypteriformes; family Polypteridae; genus Erpetoichthys; species Erpetoichthys calabaricus. The sequence continues at coordinate 168,697,254 of NC_041398.2, forward strand.
TCTTTTTGGGGCATACCTTTTGTTAACGTAATTCAATTAAAAAACAATTGTTAAGTATTCTTTTCTGTATAGTACATTTATAGATAGATAGATAACTTTATTAATCCCAAGAGGAAATTCACATACTCCAGCAGCAGCATACTGATACAAAAAAAAAATACTAAATTAGAGATTGATAATAATGCAGGTAAAAACAGACAATACCTTTGTATGATGTTAACGTTTACCCCCACCCCCCACCGGGTGGAATTGAAGAGTTGCATAGTTTGGGGGAGGAACGATCTCTTCAGTCTGTCAGTGGAGCAGGACATTGACAGCAGTCTGTCGCTGAAGCTGCTCTTCTGTCTGGAGATGACACTGTTTAGTGGATGCAGTGGATTCTCCATAATTGATAGGAGCTTGCACAGCGCCCGTCGCTCTGCCACAGATGTCAAACTGTCCAGCTCCATGCCAACAATAGAGCCTGCCTTCCTCACCAGTTTGTCCAGGCGTGAGGTGTCCTTCTTAATGCTGCCTCCCCAGCACACCACCGCGTAGAAGAGGGCGCTTGCCACAACCGTCTGATAGAACATCTGCAGCATCTTATTGCAGATATTGAAGGACGCCAGCCTTCTAAGGAAGTATAACCGGCTCTGTCCTTTCTTACACAGAGCATCAGTATTGGCAGTCCAGTCTAATTTATCATCCAGCTGCACTCCCAGGTATTTATAGGTCTGTACCCTCTGCACACAGTCACCTCTGATGATCACGGGGTCCATGAGGGGTCTGGGCCTCCTAAAATCCACCACCAGCTCCTTGGTTTTGCTGGTGTTCAGGTGTAGGTGATTTGAGTCGCACCATTTAACAAAGTCATTGATTAGGTCCCTATACTCCTCCTCCTGCCCACTCCTGATGCAGCCCACGATAGCAGTGTCGTCAGCGAACGTTTGCACGTGGCAGGACGCAGAGTTGTATTGGAAGTCCGATGTATATAGGCTGAACAGGACCGGAGAAAGTACAGTGCCTTGTGGCGCTCCTGTGTTGCTGACAACAATGTCAGACGTGCAGTTCCCAAGATGCACATACTGAGGTCTGTCTTTAAGATAGTCCACGATCCATGCCACCAGGTATGAATCTACTCCCATCTCTGTCAGCTTGTCCCTAAGGAGCAGAGGTTGGATTGTGTTGAAGGTGTTAGAGAAGTCTAGAAACATAATTCTTACAGCACCACTGCCTCTGTCCAAGTGGGAGACGGATCGGTGTAGCATATAGATGATGGCATCCTCCGCTCCCACCTTCTCCTGATATGCAAATTGCAGAGGGTCGAGGGCGTGTTGAACCTGTGGCCTCAGGTGGTGAAGCAGCAGCCACTCCATGGTCTTCATCACATGTGATGTCAGAGCAACAGGCCGGAAGTCATTCAGCTCACTAGGACATGATACCTTTGGGACTGGGGTGATGCAAGATGTTTTCCAAAGCCTCGGGCCTCTCCCCTTTTCCAGGCTCAGGTTGACAATGCGCTGTAGAGGACCCCCTAGCTCTGATGCAAAGACCTTCAGTAGTTGTGGCGATACTCCATCTGGACCCGCTCCTTTGCTGGTACAAAGTCTCCTCAGCTCTCTGCTCACCTGCGCTGTTGTAATTGTGGGTGGGGATGTCTCTCCTATGCTGGTATCAGCAGAAGGATGTGTGGAGGGTGCAGTACTCCGAGGTGAGAGTGAGAGTGGTTCAGGGTGGTCAAACCTGTTAAAGAAGTTGCTCATTTGGTTTGCTTTCTTCACGTCTCTCTCGATGGTGGCACCCCGCTTCGAGCTGCAGCCAGTGATGACCTTCATCCCATCCCACACTTCCTTCATGCTGTTATTCTGCAACTTCTGCTCCAGCTTTCTCCTGTACTGCTCCTTCACCGCCCTGAGCTGGACTCGGAGTTCCTTCTGCACGAGCTTGAGCTCATGCTGATCACCGCCTTTAAAAGCCCTTTTCTTCTGGTTCAAAAGGCCCTTGATGTCACTTGTAATCCATGGCTTGTTGTTAGCATAGCAGCTTACAGATCTTACTGGAACTACAATGTCCATACAGAAGTTGATGTAGTCAGTAGTGCAGTCAACAACTTCCTCAATGTTCTCACTATGTGATCCCTGCAAGCTATCCCAGTCTGGAGTTCCAAAGCATTCTCTCAGAGCCTTCTCTGCCTCCAGGGACCACTTCCTGAATGAGCGTGTGGTTGTAGGTAGGACCCTCACTCTTGGTTTGTAGTGAGGCTGAAGCAGAACCAGGTTATGATCTGCTTTCCCAAGCGCAGGCAGCGGGGTGGCGCTGTATGCGTCTTTAACGTTTGCATACAGTAAATCAATAGTCTTATTTCCCTGGGTGTTACAGTCCACAGGTAGGTAGGTAATGTTTTGTCCAGCGTCACATGGTTAAAGTCTCCAGCGATTAGCACAAGCGCCTCAGGGTGCTGCGTTTGTAACTTAGTAACAGCAGAATGGATGATGTCCCTCGCTATCTCCACATCCGCCCGAGGAGGGATGTATACAATAACAACAATTACGTGTCCAAACTCTCTGGGCAAGTAATAGGGATGCAAACTTACGGCCAACAGTTCGATGTCCGTGCAGTAAGTGGAGACTTTGACGTTAACATTTCCAGAGTTACACCACCGTGTATTAACATAGAGAGCGAGTCCTCCTCTTTTGTGCTTCCCGCAGGTACTTGCATCTCTGTCCGCTCTAACTGTGCTAAACCCGGGTAGCTCCACGTTAGCATCTGGGATGGTGGTAGTTAGCCACGTTTCGCAAAAGCACAACAAACTGCATTCTCTGTAGGTTCTGACATTTTTCACCAGCGCAGCCAGTTCGTCGATCTTATTTGAGATTGAGTTCACATTTCCCAGAATCACAGAAGGCACCAAAGGCTTAAAACAATACTTTCTCGCAAGCCGCTTCATTTTTAGCTTAGTGCCGGCTCTGCTGCCACGATACCGCCTTCTTACCTCGTCGGGTAAATATGGAACCACACAGGCACTGGCATTTGTTCTCAGCGCTCGAAGTTGAGTACTTGAATAGACGAGTCTCGGCGTGTAAAAATCCATGCCCACGTTGTAAAAGTAAGTGTGTCCAAGGAACGAATCCACATAAAATAAAGTGATAGGAATGATCATAGGAGTGATCATTAAAAAAGAGAAAAATAAAAGTAGAAAAATAAAGTCGTACACGGAGCTGCTGAAAAGGCTGCCACTCTCGGCGGCGCCCGAGTCATACTGAGTATTATGTCATAGTATTATGTATTGGTTCAACCACTCTAAGAAGGATCACTAACCCAACCTCAAATCAGGAAACAATGCCACCCACTAATTAACATTTTCTGCATTTGATGTAAAATATCATAATACTTCTAAAATAAAAGAGAAATAACCCAGTTACTATGAATTCTGGGAACGTCTGGCAGAGCCCCCTGTCAGAAGTAGCTTCAACTCCCACCTCCGGCAAAACTTTGACCATGTCCCGAGGGAGGTGGGGGACATTGAGTCCGAATGGGCCATGTTCCGTGCCTCTATTGTTGAGGCGGCTGACCGGAGCTGTGGCCGTAAGGTGGTTGGTGCCTGTCGTGGCGGCAATCCCCGAACCCGTTGGTGGACACCGGCAGTGAGGGATGCCGTCAAGCTGAAGAAGGAGTCCTACCGGTCCCTTTTGTCCTGTGGGACTCTGGAGGCAGCTAATAGGTACCGGCAGGCCAAGCGGAATGCAGCTTCGGTGGTTGCTGAGGCAAAAACTCGGGCATGGGAGGAGTTTGGGGAGGCCATGGAGAATGACTTTCGGACGGCTTCGAGGAGATTCTGGTCCACCATCCGGCGTCTCAGGAGGGGGAAGCAGTGCAGTGTCAACACTGTATATGGTGGGGATGGTGCACTGCTGACCTCAACTCGGGACATTGTGGGTCAGTGGGGGGAGTACTTTGAAGACCTCCTCAATCCCAATAACATGCCTTCCAATGAGGAAGCAGAGCCTGGGGACTCGGAGGTGGGCTCCCCCATCTCTGGGACTGAGGTCACCGAGATGGTCAAAAAACTTCTTGGTGGCAGGGCCCCGGGGGGTGGATGAGATACGCCCGGAGTTCCTCAAGGCTCTGGATGTTGTAGGACTGTCTTGGTTGACACGCCTCTGCAACATCACATGGACATCAGGGACAGTGCCTCTGGATTGGCAGACCGGGGTGGTGGTCCCCCTCTTTAAGAAGGGGGCCGGAGGGTGTGTTCCAACTACAGAGGGATCACACTCCTCAGCCTCCCTGGAAAAGTCTATTCGGGGGTTCTGGAGAGGAGGGTCCGTCGGATAGTCGAACCTCGGATTCAGGAGGAACAGTGTGGTTTTCGTCCTGGTCGCGGAACAGTGGACCAGCTCTACACCCTTAGCAGAGTCCTGGAGGGTGCATGGGCGTTCGCCCAACCAGTCTACATGTGTTTTGTGGACTTGGAAAAGGTGTTCGACCGTGTTCCTCAGGGAATCCTGTGGGGGGTGCTCCGGGAGTATGGAGTACCGGACCCCCTGATAAGGGCTGTTTGGTCCCTGTACAACCGGTGTCAGAGCTTGGTCCGCATTGCCGGCAGTAAGTCGAACCCGTTTCCAGTGAGAGTTGGACTCCGCCAGGGCTGCCCTTTGTCACCGATTCTGTTCATAACTTTTATGGACAGAATTTCTAGGCACAGCCAGGGTGTTGAGAGGGTCTGGTTTGGTGGACTCAGGATTGGGTCACTGCTTTTTGCAGATGATGTTGTCCTGTTTGCTTCATCAGGCCGTGATCTTCAGCTCTCTCTGGATCGGTTCGCAGCGGAGTGTGAAGCGGCTGGAATGGGAATCAGCACTTCCAAATCCGAGACAATGGTCCTCAGCCGGAAAAGGGTGGAGTGCCCTCTCAGGGTTGGGAGCGAGATCCTGCATCAAGTGGAGGAGTTCAAGTATCTTGGGGTCTTGTTCACGAGTGAGGGAAGAATGGAGCGTGAAATCGACAGGCGGATCGGTGCGGCGTCCGCAGTGATGCGGGCTCTGCATCGGTCTGTCGTGGTGAAAAAGGAGCTGAGCCGTAAAGCAAAGCTCTCAATTTACCACTCGATCTATGTTCCTACCCTCACCTATGGTTATGAGCTATGGGTAGTGACCGAAAGAACGAGATCGCGAATACAAGCGGCTGAAATGAGTTTCCTCCGCAGGGTGTCTGGGCTCTCCCTTAAAGATAGGGTGAGAAGCTCAGACATCTAGAAGGGGCTCAGAGTAGAGCCGCTGCTCCTCCGCATCGAGAGGAGTCAGATGAGGTGGCTCGGGCATCTGATTAGGATGCCTCCTGGACGCCTCCCTGATGAGGTGTTCCGGGTACGTCCAACCGGGAGGAGGCCCCAGGGAAGACCCAGGACACGCTGGAGGGACTATGTCTCCCGGCTGACCTGGGAACGCCTCGGGATTCTCCCGGAAGAGCTAGACGAAGTGGCCGGGGAGAGGGAAGTCTGGGCATCTCTGCTCAAGCTGCTACCCCCGCGACCCGACCTCGGATAAGCGGAAGAGAATGGATGGATGGATGGATGGATGGACTATGAATTCTTACTCTTGCTGGCAATATCCCTAAACTGTTGTGAGGCAAGTTACAGGGAAAGCATCAGGTGAAGGGTAAGAACCTCAATATACATTCTGAAAAAGGCATCTGACAGAGGTGCAGCGAGAGATGGTGAAGTAGGCATTGATAAAGGTAAATATGGATGAATGGTTTGTGTCTGCAGTGATGTATGAGAAAGCAAATGGTGGTCAGAAAAGCAGACAGAAATAGCGAAGGTTTTGAGGTAAATGTGGGATGCCATTTTAAGCCTGTTGCTTTTGCAATAGTGATGGAGATGGTGATTAGATACCTGCAAGAACAAATGTCATGGGTAATTCTTGGAATAAATGCAAAATTCTGATGGACATACAAGTAGCAACTCTGCTTGATGGGTTTCTTCAAATTACTGTTGTAGATAAGATATGTGAAGTAATTCTCATTCACTGTGTTTTCACTAGGCAACACTGTAATATAGGCAATTTGTCCTTAATTTCTTTGACTTTGCAACCTATAAAGTACACTTCCACAAGATAAACACTTTTTGAAACAATATATAAGTAGCAAACATCTTTTACTCTTTTTATTCAAAAGAAGATGTGTACAGTTATGTTTTATTGTAATATGAACATAAACAACACCTAAAAGGTGCTTGCCTTCGATTTGACATTCTTGAATACCAGAATGGCAGCCCAAGATGAGCAGCCTGACACATTTAGTTAACAAAGAACCAGAAGGAGTAAATTAGTAATTAATAAAAATTTTACTTAAGAGATACATACAAAACACAAAGTTGACTAACCGACTCACTCACCCAACTCATCCACCCATCAACAAAAAGACTATTTAATGTTTAGTTATAAACTGACAGTTGGCAGGATGGTACATCTAGGTCTGTAGGTATCTTCTAAAAAAGGACTTTTCAATATATCAATACTTAGTGTGTGTTTTTTTTTTTTTTTTTAACCCCTAAAATAGAAAACCTACTTACTTCAAAAGCTCAAAAATGCCTGGACGGGTTTAATTTAAATTTGGTGATGTTATAGAAAAACAAAAAAAATTGCCAATTCATGTTTTTTTATTTCTCGATAAATTTTTAGTTTGTCTGTATTTATCAATAACATACTAACTTATATGCTCAAAGCTGTGCTGACCACATGTATTTTGCAAATAAAGAATAAAGCAGAAATGATTGATGGGCCATGTGAATAGCACCAGTAACCAACAGGAGGGACAGTTGACTGAAGATGAGTACTGAGCAGGAAAAAAGAGATGTCATCACTTTGTGAATGGAAAAGGAAAGTTTGGCGAAGCTTAAGGAAAATTTAAAGCTCCATGGTTAACAAGCGCATTATTTTTTTTGTTGACTACTGGAAGTTTTAGTTGTGTACTGGCTCTGACCTTGCTTATCCATTCCACTCTGTCAACCTCCAGTCTCCAGGCGCAGCATTCCCCCTCCCACCTCTGCTGTTCTATCATGGTGCAGCAAATGTGAGGAGTAAGTTAGTTTATTAGAAAAAAGAAAGGAACTTCCCCCTAAACCCCAACACATTTTTATGTAATTTCAAATTCATTTACAGCTAAAGGGATAACTGTTTTAGTTTTTTTTGGAAAACCTACAGAATCTTTTTGTCTTTTATACATTTGAGACAGGTTAAATAGCTAAAGAGCCTGCCAGATCAAAAGGGGAAACAATAGCATATAGTCTTGCAAAAGTGTACCTACCCACCAGAATAAACCCCCCAGGAGAGCCAAATAGTTCAGTAATGTGGTGTCTGTCTCCTTATTTTGTAAGTACATAAATGTATTCATTGGTGTTATATGCTCAAAAAATGCTGATAGAAAGTACTACTAGAATATAAAGTAAAAAAAGAGCAATAGTGGGAGAAGCATGCACTGATTTTAGGCAAATAACAAACAGAAAAAGCAATAAAGTGTATGCAGTAAAGTTTTATTGATGAAACTAATTACAATAAAAAATTATTATTTCAGTTGAACTAGTAAGTTGTAGCAGCTTGTGATGATGGTGCTTAAAAAAAAAAAAAAAAAGACTGCAAAATAGGTAATAAATGCTACTGCAGGTCATAAAGGAAGAGTGTGCGAACAGCATCATGTGCAAGCCTCTCTGCAATTCCTTTTTTAAGACATTGAGAATGCTCATCAAATGCATTAGATAGTAAAAAGAGACTGAAATATGGCTGCCCTAATGTTGTATAGCATTCTAACCCAGAACTGTTATCATAAAACATTAGTATTTTTTTCTTTTCTATTTGCCCTCACAAAATGCAGTGCACCTAGAATTTTTTATTTTTTCAAAAATAAAAAAGGATGCTAAAGAATGGAAAGGTACTGTATTATATGAAAGCTGAGTTTAGCTTTTTCCCTTTCTTATTTGTCAGAGCAGACCATGCTCTGCAGTATTTACAGAATCTGTTAATTGATAGTGGCCAGTGTTATCTGTATATACTGTTCTTATATATTTGAAAGGAATGTGCTACTGGCATGGATTTAAGTTAGAAGAACACATTTAAACTATTGTTAAAGAACAAAGAACTTTACAGTAGTTGACTACATTTTCTTAAAGATGGCTTGTTACAGATTATAAAAGAATGTTTCCTTTTGAAGTATTTTTTTTGTTATTTATCAGCATTATACAATTTCCTGTATTAAGAATTAGTTATTTTTCATATACCCCTTGAGGTCAGGGCACAGGGTCAACCCATTGTACAGCATCCCTGGAGCAATTGCAAGTTAAGGGCCTTACTCAAGGATCCAGCAGAGTAGAATCTATTTCGGCAGTAACTGGATTCGAGCCAGCAGCCTTCCAGATACCAATGCAGATCCTTAGCCTCAGAGTAACCACCCTGCCTGGTATATGCATTCTGTTTCAATGTTTGAAGGCAAGAATAAACTGCCCAGCAAAGCTGAATAGTACAGTAATATGGTGTCTGTCTCCTTATTGTTTGCTGCAATTGACTTGTTTATTGACTTCAGGCACTGCTTTGCATACACATTCTCATCTGCAAACTTGACTGAACAGTGTAAGTAAATGAAAATCGTAAACATCTAATAATGATAATAGTATATACTCAAATTTCACATTAATCTTGCTGATTACTGCTTTCAATTCAAAAGAATACACTTACCTGTAAAATTGTACTTTGCAATGACCATCAACAGAAGCCAAGTCACTAGGAAAAGCAGAAATTGTATCTAATGCAGGAATGTGTTACTCATGAACGACAATATATCCATCCATCCATCCATTTTCCAACCCGCTGAATCTGAACACAGGGTCACGGGGGTCTGATGGAGCCAATCCCAGCCAACACAGGGCACAAGGCAGGAACCAATCCTGGGCAGGGTGCCAACCCACCGCAGAACGACAATATATAGCACCATCAATACTAAGCAGCTCCACAGACCTAATAATATTAATACTATTACTTATTATTTGACTGATGTGTTTGTCCAAGGCAACTTACATCACTTGAAATACATTTGGTAACATTTGTTTTGATTTTTCCATTTGGAGCACAAGAAGGTAAAGTTAAATGGTCATGGTCACATGTTGTGAGTAGCAAGATTTAAACCCTTTGCCTCAGTGTTTGAAGTACAAATCCTTAAATACTACAACACACTCACTACCTGCCAATAATATTAGCCCTTGGTATTTATAAAAAAAAAAAAAAAAAAAAAAAAACATACAGAAAAGTATTGAGTTAGGTACATAGTACTTCTGATGCAGCCAATTAACTAATGGCACTATAACTGACACCCATTGTTTTACAAAATTTCCTGGGGGACACCAGGTCACACAACTAGTTAGTGCCCTGCTTGGATGCAGAGTATATTATGCAACCAGTCCGTTTATAGTGTGTGAGATATGGCCAGCTATTTATCCCGGCCAATACCCCCAGGCTGCCAGATGGAGCCCTCCTTGCAGCATGGAGCTACCCCGAATGACAGCAGGGAATTATGGACAGTGGACTTTTAATGCACAGCCCTGCTGGATACCACGGGGGCCGCCAGGAGTCGCTGCAGGGAGGCCCAGGGATTGTTATTTGCACAATAACCTGGAAGTGCGTCTTAATCACAGCGACACAAGGAATGACGTGCTTCCGGGGTGAAGAAAAAGGATTTTTTATCTGACCCGGAAGTGTCCCATGTCATGTGGACAGAGAAGGCGAAACACTTCCGGGTCAAGGACTATAAAAGGACGATGGGAAATCCCAGACATTGAGCTGAGCTGGGTGAAAGGGTGGCAACGCGTCTGGGAGTGGAGGATTGGTTATTGATTAGTGATTTGTTTATTGTTTGAGTATTGTGGAGAGTTGGGTGCTTTGTGCACTTATTTATAATAATAAATATTCATTTTGGACTTTTATCTGGTGTCTGACGTCTGGTCTGAGGGTTCAAGGGGTCACGGGGACCCTTAAACCGTCATAAGTGCTAACTACAATAGCGAGGATAATGTAAATAGTAAAGTGGAAAAATGTAATACTAAGGTGAGAGCTGCTGCTGACACAGTTGCATCTGAAAAGACAGTTAAAAAATCTTCTAGCATTGTTATACCATGGAAGACCCAAAGAGTGTCTGATTTAAAGAGAACATGCTAAAGAGCTGAGCGTAAATGGAGAAAAACTAAACTATCCACTATGAGATATTGAAGGTTAAAATAACAGAATACAATAACACAGTCCATCTTGAGAGGCGCTATTTCTCTAGAATTATAAATAACAATGCTAATAATCCCAGAGTCTTGTTCTCTACGATTGATTGTCTGCTACACCCAGGTAACTCAAAGGAATACCTCCAAAATACTTCCAGTGAAACTATATTGCTATATTTTTCAATCAAAAAATTAATGATATTATAAATAATATAGTGTATCTCCCCAACACTGCAGATCCTCTTAAGCCCCAGTACTCCATTATAAACAAACTCTTTCACCAGGATAGATTTACCTGATTTACATAAAATAATTTCTCAACTGAGACCCTCCACCTGCGTCCTTGACCCAATACGAACAAGTTTTTTCAAAGTATCAGGCGTGCTAATTGATAGTATTCTTGACATAGTAAACTCGTCATTAGATATGGGGGTTTTCCCAGACTGTCTTAAGACTGCTGTAGTTAAACCCCTACTGAAGAAAAATAATCTTGACAAATACCCCCCCCCCCGCCCCCGCTTTTGACAATGTTAGACCCATTTCTAACCTGCCTTGTGGGTAAATGCAGACAGAGGCCATTAATCTATTCTCATCCTCTTAGATCTGAGTGCCGCATTTGATACCATTGATCACAATATTCTTAGAAATCGCCTTAATCGATGGGTGGGCCTCTCTGGCAGTGTCTTAAATTGGTTTGAATCCTACCTGGGAGGTAGAAAATTCTTTGTTAGTTGTGGTAATTACAACTCAAAGACACATAATATTCTATATGGTGTTCCACAAGGCTCTATCCTGGGTCCGCTGCTCTTTTCGATCTACATGCTTCCATTAGGTCAGATTATCTCGGGGCATAACGTGAGTTACCACAGCTATGCTGATGACACGCAGCTGTATTTATCAATAGCACCTGATGACCCAGACTCTGTTGTTTCACTAACACAATGTCTTACTTGTGTTTCTAAGTGGATGAATAGTAATTTTCTCAAGCTAAACAAAGAGAAAACAGAAATTTTAGTGATTGGCAATAATGGATATAATGAGGTTATTAGAAATAAACATGATGCATTAGGATTAAAAGTCAAGACGGAGGTAAAGAATTTAGGGGTATTTTAAATCACATATTAATCAGATCAATAGGGCAGCATTTTTTCACTTAAGAAATATAGCAAAAGTTAGACCTCTTACTGTATATCATTGAAAGATGCTGAGAAACTAGTTCACGCTTTTGTTTTCAGTCGACTAGATTACTGTAATGCACTCCTCTCAGGACTACCCAAAAAAGACATAAATCGTTTGCAACTAGTGCAGAATGCAGCTGCTAGAATCCTAATTAGGAAAGGATAATCTGAGCACATTTCTCTAGTTTTGATGTCACTACACTGGTTACCCGTGTCATTCAGAATTGACTTTAAAATACTGCTTATGGTTTACAAAGCCTTAAATAATCTCGCTCCATCTTATATATCGGAATGTCGGACACCTTATATTCCAAATCGTAACCTTAGATCTTCAAATGAGTGTCTGCTTAGAATTCCAACAGCTAAACTTAAAAGAAGTGGTGAGGCGGCCTTCTGCTGTTATGCACCTAAAATCTGGAATAGCCTGCCAATAGGAATTCACCAGGCTAATACAGGGGAGCACTTTAAAAAACTGCTAAAAACACATTACTTTAACATGGCTTTCTCATAACTTCATTTTAGTTTAATCTTGATGTTCTGTATATTCAATTAATTATCATAACTATTCATGGTGGCTTCAAAATCCGTACTAACCCCTACTCTCTCTTGTTTATTTTCCCCCCGGTTTTCTGTGGTGGCGACCTGCGCCACCACCACCTAATCAAAGCACCATGATGTTCCTACATTGATGGATTAAAAGCCAGAAGTCTACATGACCATCATCATCAAGTCATTCCATGAGAACCCTAAATACAAAGAGGACTGATCATTTATGTTAGGTAGAATGCCCAGAGGGGGCTGGGCGGTCTCATGGTCTGGAACCCCTGCAGATTTAATTTTTTTTCTCCAGCCGTCTGGAGTTTTTTTTGTTTTTTCTGTCCTCCCTGGCCATCGGACCTTATTCTATGTTAATTAGTGTTGTCTTATTTTAATTCTTACTTTATCTTTTTTTTTCTTTACTTCATCATGTAAAGCACTTTGAGCTACATTATTTGTATGAAAATGTGCTATATAAATAAATAAATGTTGTTGTTGTTGATACAGATTGCCATACAGATCCTTCTTTAACTTCTGAGCATATAATAAAGGATTTTGTTCTCGGAGGTTAATAAACTACTGAAACCTGAATCTGGCCCTATCACTTCTTCCAATGAAGACTGTGAAAAATTCCTTCACTTTTTCTATCAGGTCAGTATGGGGAGCATGCACTGGTACAGCACTTTGTGGTACTCACCACACAATGAAACAGTTTGGGATCCTGTTTGGCAACCCCACAGGAAAATACACAGTCCAGCCCCACCCTCCAGAAATGAACATCTATCTGCAGCAGCCATGTGTTACATGCGCGTACCCCTGTCTTGGTCCAGGCGCTCAGGTCCTCAACAATGAGGACTCTGCGAGCACAATCACCCTCAGGTAGTCATTACACATGGCCATAATGCCATAACTGACACTCCCTTGAAAATACAGATAATGTGCCTCATTTGGGACCCTGTGAGCAATGGCTTGTTAGACACAAAGTCAAACCAGAGGTACCCAATGATTCTCCGAAGAGACACTTTCTGTGATAGAATAAAAAATACATTAATGAAGGTTCATCCATCTTTGCATTTTCCCCGTCTTCTCTCTCCACCCAGCTCCTTTTCCAAATTTTAACCAGTTTCATCTATGTTTATTAATGATCTGCTCTATAAAATGAGACCTACTACTTGTCCACTGGATCCCATCCCATCCACACTTATCAAATCCTGCCTTCATGTCATAATCCCAACTTTTTACAATAATAAATACATTCCCCGGCACTGGCTCTGTGCCAGCTAATTTTAAAATGGCTGCTGTAACACAAATATTTAAAAAAAATGTAAAAAATAGTACGGTCTTGAGGCGGACAATCTGAACAATTTTCAGCCTCTCTCTCGCTTTCCTTTTCAGTCTAAAGTTCTTGAGCGTATTGTGCACCCCCCAACTCACTAATTACTTAACCTGAAATAAGTGAACCCTTTCGGACTGGTTTGAGTAATCCTGATCTGCTTCGGGTAACAAATGATTTGCTTGTGTCAGCAGACTCTGGGCAAAACTGCATATTAATTGTGTTAGACCAGGGGTGCCAAACTCCAGTCCTGAAGGGCCACAGTGGCTGCAGGTTTTCATTCTAACCCTTTTCTTTATTAGTGACCTGTTTTTGCTGCTACGTAACTTCTTTTGAATTAATTTTAATTGACTTGCTCTTGAAGACTCAGACCCCTCAATTGTGTCTTTTTCCTTTCACCCCACTGAATATAAAGCTGAAAGTCTGCACTTCAACTGCATCGGACTTGTTTTATTTAAAATTCATTGTGGTAATGTACAGAACCAAAATTAGAAAAAAGTTGTCTCTGTCCAAATATTTATGGACCTAACTGTATATATAAGAGATATCTAATGTTGTATATGACCTGTTGCTCATTTCGAATTTCACTGAAGAGCTTTGAGCATGGGAATTGCACTTTATAAATAAAATGTATAATAGTAATTATTGTGCAGCTTGATACAAGAATTTAACTTAGTCAATCCCATTTTTATTGTTAAGGCTAAATAAGAAATGAAAACCACCAATCAATAAATCATTTTTAAGCAATTAGATTCAACCATAACCTCATTTATTTGGAACTCAAAACATTCACGTATCCGAAGAGTGACCCTACAAAGACCTCAGGCAGAAGGTGGCATGGCTTTACCTAATTTTCAGTTTTATTACTGGGCAGCAAACATACAAGCCATAAAAACCTGGACACAAATAAATGAACATAAACAGGCTTGGTCCGCAATAGAAGTAAAATCCTGTAGTACTTCTTTATATTCCCTGCTCTGCTCTCCAATAAATGAAAGTTATCGCAAATATACTAATAACCCAATTGTGCTTTACTCACTCAGAATATGGAACCAAATTAGGAAGCATTTTAAGATGGAAAATCTTTTATCAGTGGCACCTCTGATAAGGGAAAGGGTGTAAGGGAACCACCTCTTTCAACCTTCGCAAGTATATCCAGTTTTTAATACCTGTAAAAGTTTTGGGATTAAAATGCTCAGAGATCTTTATATAGACAACATATTTACATCTTTTGAACAATTACGTCCAAAATTTTACCTCCCAGCTACACATTTCTTTTACTATCTTCAAATTAGAAATTTTGTTAAACAGAAATTGCCCGATTTCCCCCACCTTGCACCCTCCACAATGCTGGAAAAAATACTGCTCAATTCCGAGGAAACAAACACTATTTCCGCAATATATAAAATCTTATTAGAGTCCCTACCTTTCAAAGATCCAAGAGGACATTGGGAAGAAGATCTCTTAATCAATATATCAGAAAAGGAGTGGAAGGTAGCAAAGCAGAGAATTCACTCGAGTTCTATATGCGCAAAGCATAGAATTATTCAACTAAAAATTATATATCGAGCTCATCTGTCTCGCTTAAAACTGTCCAAAATGTTTCCAGGCCAGGATCCAACCTGCGAGCGCTGCAACCAAGCTCCTGCCTCACTGGGTCACATGTTCTGGGCCTGCACCAAACTAACATCATTTTGGACAAAAATTTTTAAGTGCCTCTCAGACAGCCTCAGTATCACAATCCCTCCTAACCCACTAACAGCTGTGTTTGGTGTCCTTCCAGATGGACTTGAATTGGAGAAGGACAAGCAAACGGTGATTGCATTCACTACACTCTTGGCACGCAGACTTATTTTGTTAAATTGGAAGAATCCTAATTCT